>NW_022631083.1:654219-922547 GCF_010015895.1 Lontra canadensis | reverse complement strand
TGTCTTTCTCCGATTGACTTATTTCGCTAAGCATGATACCCTCTAGTTCCATCCACATCTTGCCATTTGCGACGATGTGGATGGAACTAGAGGGTATCATGCTTAGCGAAATAAGTCAATCGGAGAAAGACAACTATCATATGATCTCCCTGATATGAGGGAGAGGAGATGCAACATGGGGGGTTAAGGGGGTAGGAGAAGAGTAAATGAAACAAGATGGGATTGGGAGGGAGACAAACCATAAATTGACTCTTAATCTCACAAAACAAACTGAGGGTTGATGGGGGGAGGGGGTTTGGGAGTTGGGGGGTGGGGTTATGGACATTGGGGAGGGTATGTGTTATGGTGAGTGCTGTGAAGTGTGTAAACCTGGCGATTCACAGAGCTGTACCCCTGGGGATAAAAATATATGTTTATAAAAAATAAAATTTAAAAAATTTAAAAATAAATAAATAAATAAATAAAAAGTTGTCCTAAAAAAAATATATATATATATTTATGCCTCCAACATAGGAGCACCAACTACATAAGGCAACCGTTAATCAAAGAGTCATATTGATATGAATACATTAATAGTAGTGGATCTTAAACGCCACTTTCAGTAATAGACAGATCATCCCAGCAAAAAATCAATAAATAAACAAGAGTATTGAATGACACATTGGACCATGTGGACCCCATAGATATATACAGAACATTCCACCCTAAAACAACAGAATACTCATCTTCTCTAGTGCACATGGAACTTTTTCTAGATTGGACCACATCCTGGGTCACAAATTAGGGCTCAACTGGTACCCCCAAATTGGTATTTTTCCCTGCATATTCTCAGATCACACTGATTTGAAACTGGAAATCAATCACAAAAAAAAAAAAAAGTTTGGAAGGAATTCAAACACTTGGAAGCTAAAGACCACCATGCTTAAGAATGTTCGGTTGATGCCTGGGTGGCTCAGTTGGTTAAGCAGCTGCCTTCGGCTCAGGTCATGATCCCAGTGTCCTGGGATCCAGTCTCGCATCGGGCTCTTTGCTCAGCAGGGAGCCTGCTTCTCCCTCTGCCTCTGCCTGCCACTCTGTCTGCCTATTCTCACTCTCTCTGACAAATAAAAAAAAAAAAAAAAAAAAAGAATGTTCGGTTCAACCAGTAAATCAAAGAACTTAAACAATTCATGGAAACCAATGAGAATGAAGACACAGTGGTCCAAAACCTATGGCATACAGCAAAGTTAGTCCTAAGGGAAGTCATCCAAGCTTCACTCAAAAAAAAAAAAAAAAAAAAAAAAGAAAAATCCCAAATACACCAACTCTTTTTTTTTACCTTAAAGAACTGGAAAATCAACAACAAAATTAGCCAACCCCACACACAGAATGGGAATAATCCAGATTAGAGCAAAGATCAATGAGATAAAAACTAGAGATACAACAGAACACATCAAAATTGAAACTAGAAGATGGTTCTTTGAAAGAATCAATAAGATTGATAAACCACTGGCCAAACTAATCCAAAAGAAAAGAGAAGACCCAAATTAACAAAATTATGACTAATGCCAAGGAAATAGAAAAATCATCAGAAATTGTTTTCAACAGTTATATGCCAATAAGTTAAGCAACATAGAAGAAATGGATGCATTCCTGGATACCTATAAACTTCCAAGACTGAAACAGGAAGGAATTGACAACCTATTCAGGCCAATATCTAATAATGAGATTGAAGCAGTGATCAAAAACCTCCCAAAAAACAAGAGCCCAGGACCTGATGGATTCCCTGGGGAATTCTACCAAACATTCAAAGAAGAAAAATGACTATTCTCCTGAAGATATTTAAAAAAAAATAGAAATAGAAGGAAAACTCTCAGACTCTTTGTATGAAGTCAGCATTTCCCTGATCCCCAAACCAGGCAAAGACCCCGTCAAAAAGGATAATTTCAGACCAATATCCCTGAGGAATATGGATGCCAAGATTCTCAACAAGATCCTAGCTAATAGGATCCAACAGTACATTAAGAAGATTATCCACCATGACCAGGTAGGATTTATCCCTGGGATGCAAGAGTGGTTCAACATTTGCAAATCAATCAATGTAATAGAACAAATCAATAAGAGAAGAGAGAAGAACCACATGGTCCTCTCAATTGATGAAGAAAAAAAAAACATTTGACAAGATACAGCATCATTCCTGATTAAATGTTAAAAAGTAAAAAAAAAAAAGCTTCAAAGTATAGGGATAGAGGAAACATCCCTCAACTTCATCGGATCTATTTATGAAAAACACACAGATAATATCATTCTCAATGGGGAAAGCTGTCAGCCTTCCCTTTGAGATCAGGAACACAACAAGGATGGCCACTCTCACCACTGTTGTTCAACATAGTACTAGAAGTCCTAGCAACTGCAGTCAGGCAACAAAAAGAAATAAATGGTATTGAAATTGCAAAGTAGAAGTCAAACTCTCTCTCTCTTCACAGATGACATGATACTTTATATGGAAAACCCAAAAGAATCCATCCACAAACTACTAGAACTCATACAGCAATTAGTCATGTGGCAGGATACAAAATCAATGCACAGAAATCCATTGCTTTCTTATACACTAACAATGAAAATATTGAAAGGGAAATTAGAGAATCAATTCCATTTACTATAGAACCAAGAACTATAGTATACATTGGAATAGACCTAACAAATGAAGTACAGGATCTGTACTCAAGGATCTACAGAACACTCATGATACAAATTGGAGAAGACACAAAAAATGGAAAAGCTTTTCATGCTAATGGACTGGAAGACTAAACATTGTTAAAATGTCTATACTGCCGGGGCACCTGGGTGGCTCAGTGGGTTAAAGCCTCTGCCTTCGGCTCAGGTCATGATCCCAGGGTCCTGGGATTGAGCCCCACATCGGGCTCTCTGCTCAGTGGGGAGCCTGCTTCCTCCTCTCTCTCTCTCTGCCTACTTGTGATCTCTGTCTGTCAAATAAATAAATAAAATCTTTAAAAAAAAAAGTCTATACTGCACAGAGAAACCTATGCTTGCAATACCACTCCAATCAAAATTCCATTAGCATTTTTCAAAGTGCTGGAACAAACAATCCTAAAATTTGTATGGAATCAGAAAAGACCCCGAGTTACTAAGGTAATGTTGAAAAAGGATAACAAAACTGGGGGCATCAAGTTGTCTGATTTTAAGCTTTACTACAAATCTGTGATCACCAAGACAGCATGGTACGGGCAGAGAAACAGACAAATAGACCAGTCAAACAGAGTAGAGACCCCAGATATGGACCCACAACTCTATGGTCAAATAGTCTTCAATAATACAGGAAAAAAATATATACCATGGATAAAAGACAGCTTCTTCAATAAATGGTGCTGGGAAAATTGGACCACTATGTATGGAAGAATGAAAATTTACCATTCTCTTACACCATACACAAAGATAAACTCAAAATGGATAAAAGATCTTAATGTGAGGCAAGAATCTATTTAAAATCCTAGAGGAGAACATAGGCAGTAACCTCTTCAATATCAGCCACAGAAGCTTCTTTCAAGTCATGTCTCCAAAGGCAAAGGAAACAAAAGAGAAAATGAACTTTTGGACTTCATCAAGATCAAAAGCTTCTGCACAGCAAAGGAAACAGTCAACAGAACAAAGAGGCAACCCATGGAATGGGAGAAGATATTTGCAAATGACAGTACAGACAAAGGGCTAATATCCAAGGTCTATAAAGAATTCCTCAAACTCCACACACACAAAATTGATAATCACGTCAAAAAATGGGCAGAAGACATGTACTACTGACACTTCTCCAAAGAAGACATACAAATGGCTAACAGACACATGAAAAAATGTTCATTATCATTAGCCATCAGGGAGACTCAAATCAAAACCACATTGAGATACCACCTTACACCAGTTAGAATGGCAAAGATTAACAAAACAGTAAACAATGTGTGCTGGAGAGAATGTGGAGAAAGGGGATCCCTCTTACAGTGTTGGTGGGAATGCAAGTTGGTGCAGCCACTTTGGAAAACAGTGTGGAGATTCCTCAAGAAATTAAAAATATAGCTACCCTATGACCCTGCAATTGCACTACTACCCAGTAGTGGTAGTATTTACACTAAAGATACACATGTAGTGAAAAGAAGGGCCATCGGTACCTCAATGTTCATAGCTGCAATGGCTACAGTCGCCAAACTGTGGAAAGAGCCTAGATGCGCTTCAACAGATGAATGGATAAAGAAAATAAGGTCCACATATACAATGGAATATTACACAGCCATCAGAAAGGATGAATACCCAAATTTTGCATTAACATTGATGGGACTGGAGGAGGTTATGCTGAGTGAAACAAGTCAAGCAGAGAGAGTCAAGTATCATACCGTTTCACTTACTTGTGGAGCATAAGGAATAACACAGAGAACATTAGGAGAAGTAAATGAAAAGTGAATTGGGGGAAATCAGAAGAGGAGATGAAGTATGAGAGACTGTGGACTCTGAGAAACAAATTGAGGGTTTTGGAATGGAGGTGGGTGTGGGGATGAGTGAACCTGGTGATGGGTATTAAGGAGGGCACATATTGCATGGAGAACTGGGTGTGGTGTATAAACAACAAATCTTGGTACACTGAAAAATAAAATATTATTTAAAATTATAATAATAAAAATTTAAAAAGAAGGAAGAAAAATTGGTATGTATACACACATATATATGCAGTGGAATATTATGCAGCCATGAAAAGGAATTTTTTTTTGCTATTTGGCAGATGTTTAACCAACTGAGCCACCTAAGTGCCCACAATTGAATTTTTTATGGTAAAATGAAAGATAATGTTTCCGCTTTTATTTGCTTTTCTAATATAAAAAACGCTCAAGATTCTTATACCAGTTATCTCAAATGAGACCGTACAAAACAATTTAGAATGAATACAACAATCAGTATCCCCACCCTTCAGTTTTGATGCTTTATACAACTGTCTGATTTACAGAAAGTTAAATGACATGTTCCTAGTTGGACAATTTCACCTGTTTGTTAAAAAATGCACACATACACACACACACATACAAAACCCCCTAATAACAAATACTCAGGATAGTTTGCTACTTGTGTCTGCAAATCAATGTGTAACCTATTTATTTATTTTATTTAGGAGGCATATGGAACTGAAAACTTGAGGTTCTCTATTTTATTCATGTACCCCACAGAAAGCATAAATGAGTCCCAATACTCTGTAAATGCAAGAGGGTTGATATAGTAGACACTATTGTTATATATAGTAGACTCAACAGTTGAGCCTGAAAATGAAGGTTTCTTTTCCTCCTTAATAGAAATCTCCATAGGGCCTTTCCTCTAATTTTGCTAAGCTGGGTTCCAGAAGAATAGTGAAGAATCCCTCACATGAAATTCAAAGTGTGAGAACTGTAAAGTGTTCTGTTGCATCATATACATTTTTGCTAGTTGCATAGACTAAAGAGAGTTGGTGTGCTAAATGGCACTGAAGAACATCCTGACGCAGATGGCATTACTTAGTCCAAGTGTTTTTGACCAAAAAAATTATGCAACAGTATTTACAGGCTCACTTTTAAGAGATGGTTGACAGTAATACTGTACATATTTTACACATCAAGTACATAGTCCAAGAGTGTATAAAACTAGTTCATATATTATTACCTCTAAGAATATCATGTACAAGATAACCCTTTCCCCCGGTACTGGTTGACAGCATTTAAGATGGACAGTTTTATATACAAAATCCAGGTTTCTCTGCTGTTTTAAGGTATATAATTTAATGAAACTTCAGAGATTACTGAGAAACAAACAAACAAGCAACAACAACAAAAATCTTAATCCATTCAAGACTGAAAGTGTCAATCTGTAGATTTAAAATGTTTCCCTTAAAAAAAAAATCCAGGATGCATAGCCTCTGTACAAAGAAAAAATTAAAAATTCCAGATGATCACATTCATCTTTCATTCCCCACCATGATTAACATTGCACTTTGCATAGAGTGGTTACTGGGTAATGATTGTATAAATAATGTTCTTGCTCCCCCCCAAAAAAATATTCTGTGGAAATTCCTTAAGAAATTAAAAATAGAGCTACCCTATGACCCTGCAATTGCACTCTTGGGTATTTACCTCAAAGATACAGATGTAGTGAAAAGAAGGGCCATCTGTACACCCAATGTTCACAGCAGCAATGGTTCCAGTTGCCAAACTGTGGAAAGAGCCAAGATGCCCTTCAACAGATGAATGGATAAAGAAGATATGGTCCACATATACAATAGACAATTATGCCTCCATCAGAAAGGATGAATACCCAAGTTTTGTATCAACATGGATGGGACTGGAGGAGATAAAGCTGAGTGAAATAAGTCAATCAGAGAAAGTTAATTATCATGAGGTTTCACTTACTTGTGGAGCATAAAAAATAACATGGAGGACATTAGGAGAAGAAAGGAAAAGTGAATTGAGGGAAATTGGAGGGGGACTTCATCTTAGAGGCGGGTCTTCCTGCCACTGCTGCTCTGATCACCACCCAGGGAGCCTGGTGGCCTCCACCCCCTGGGGGAGTTGGGGTGCTGGCGAGTCCAGCACAGGGGCGCCAGGGGGCAGGGCTACCACCCATGGTGTGGCAGTCGCAGAGCTAGCGGCCGCTTTCACAAGGGATAGAGCGCAAGCTCTGGTCACTGCAGCACACATGCTGGAGAGGAAACTCCGCCTCTGTCCGGGTGTTTGCCACTCTCCATGGAGTCCACCACCCGCTTGTGCTTGCCTTGCCCCCCCCCCCTAGAATTTGAATTTAAAAAAGAAATTTAATTTAAAAATTTAAAATTAAAATTTAAAATTAAAAAACAAGAAATTTAATTTAAAAAAAGAAAAAAGAAAAAATAAGCCTCTCCCAAAACAAACAAAAAAGAAACAGTGTTATCATAATCTCCTGGCAAATAAATCTTTTTTTTTCTTTTTCTGAAGGGTTAGAAGGTTCAGGATTCAGAAAAGTTTTCCTTCATCTAGATTATTAATTCATGCTGGGTTCTTATCCGAATTCATTGTTTCTGAATTTATATCTTTACAGACTGTATTACTGATAATGCATTTGGTTCCAAACAGTTCTTTTTAATTAACAATACGGTTTTAAAATATCTTTGAAATTTTTCTGTCTTGCAAAAAATGTATCAGATATTGCTTTATATTTATCTCTACACTCTCTCCCCAATGCGTTCTATTCTTGCTGTATTCACTGTTCTATTTTCCCTTTGTAACAAATCAGATGGCTTACATTTGTCTGCCTAGTTAGCCCTGTATTTAGCTGGTGACGTATGTTTGATCTCCTGGTTTATATAGTCATCATGCAGTTTGAAATTATCATTGCAGTTTTGATTCAATATTTATTGCTTGTCAAACTTTTGTAAAAATGATGGTCCTAATAAGGAGATGCTGGTTCAGTGCTTTGAGATGATCTCCAATTCTTAAAACCTTGAGAATCTATGGGCTTTACATAAGAAAGGTCCTGGAATTCCCTTCCTAACTTTTTCCCTCAAATGTGGCATTAATTTGCCAGACATATGCTTTCCCTCTGAAATGATACATGACAACCAGGATAATCTCTCCTGGCCTGTGAGGGACAAAACCACTAAATATGGAAAACTTAGTATTTTTATCAGTGATGCTTTTGAAAAATGATCTTGATCAAAATGGGAAAATGCAATATTAATATAGGAATACTTCACTAAAATGAGTCAGGAGTCCAGTCAGAAGAGATCTCCGACCACATCACTGCCTATCAGACCTTTGCAGACCCATCAAGAAGAGAGGTACCTTGCATCCTGAAGAGGAAGAAAATTATGTATTGATATCCTAGCAGGAGGTAAAAAAAAAACAACAACAAGTTTTTGTTTGTTTTGTTTTCCTGGTGGGCTATAGGTCAACCTGTTAGAGACCTTAAAAAAAGTATCCAGTGAAAAGTCACTACACTTGAATTCCCAGTTTACCCCAATAAACTTTCTGTTTACAAAATCCCCTTCTAATACCTCCTTTCTTCTGTATGAATAGTCCTTTCCTTTTTTTTTTTCCAGACTTGCCTATGGCTTTGCCATAGCTTTCATGGAAATTGCAATTATCTGTTATTGCTAAATAAATCCATTTTGGGGTTTAAACTGAAAGTTTTACGTTTAATTATAACACAGTGAACTGGGGAAGTGGGACCATTTGGACAAGCAGTGAGGTCTCTGACATGGTTATATGTCTCTGGAGTGTCATATCTGCTGAATGAGGCATAGGAAACCAACAGCGAACTCTTGGGATGGGGCTACATCATCTGAGATGGTGTCCTACCAATATTGAATCTCTCTCACTCAGAGACAAGGTCCCGAGTCCTATGTTGGCAACATAGAAGATGGGTGATCCACGTGGCTATCCAGTTGGTGTACTGGTCATGGGCTGGAGATGGAGCAGCAAAATATAACTTGGGGGCTCCCCTGAAGACTGAATTGCATATCTGGTGCTGGCTGCTATTGAAACAAATTGCTCCTTTGGATCATCAAGGGCACATTTAGTAACCTAATAAGTGGCTTTCTTTTCATTTCCCAAGGAACTCACCCAGTGCTTATAAAGATTCAGGACACATAAATATCCCAGTCTAAGAAGGATCTGCAGATGCTATTTGTGAATTCCTGGAACCACCCAGAGGGCAATGGACAAATCATGGAGGGTTACAATGACTGTAACCAGATAGGTTTTTGTAAGGATAATCATAGAGCCAGTTAGCTTTTAACAATATTTGATGTATAGAAAGCAGAGGTAAGTGTACTTTAAACATTCCTGCCAGAAAGCCCATTGCCTGAAAAAAAAATTCAGTCCATCTACCACAATAATCAGTGGCATGCTGACCTGTGTCCCAAAAGGGCTCTCAACATTCCTCACTTTTCCATGCAGTAATGAACTGTGAGCTGGAATCATATTGTTCTAGCATTATATCTATGTGATGACTAGCCCTGAGGGGTTTACCAGCAACCCTATCACCCAGGCTGTATAAAGCACTAAGAATAGCCATAGTCACACAGGGCATTGATTTTAGATGAGTTTGGGTTGAGTTCATTCTGACTGAGCTCTTTGTATTTGATTAAGGATTACTGTGGTTGCTCTCAGGGTAAAAGGAATGTTTTTTATTTTTTTTCACCCAGTGTGGGATAAAGCCAGGACCTGTAGCTTTCTTGTACCCTCTCATCTCTGAATATGCCTCATGTCCACTAAGTGGAGAGTTTCTTTGCTTCTTTAGACACTCAAACTGCCACTGGTTGGTCCCAGGGTGGTGGTTTCCACTTTCTGTAAACATGTAGGGAAAATAATTTCATTAGCCAGCCCTTGTAAGCACTGTAATTAAGAAGAATGGCTGGCACAAGGAGGCTCCTTCTGGAGAGTCCTCATCATTTTCAGGGTTTCCGAAGAAATTATAAAAAACTAACTTGGTGGGCTTTTGGTCTGGGGTCATCAAATAAGTGGATCATACTGGACTATCCCCTCTGAGTCAGGTTGCCAGCATAAAGCAGAAGATGAGATGATTGGAACACCAGAGCAGAAGAGGAAAGTGGAGTCAGTGGATGAAATAAATTTTTTAAAAAAAGGTATTCTCCATCTTGGAGGATAAAAGCTTGAGATTTGCCTGAGATGACCACAAGTGGATTTTGGAGGATGCATAGTAACTGATATGTGGCTTAAAAGCCCTGTGGGTGAGAGCCGAGCAAGATGAGGGCTTCAGAGAGTTGATCCATTTCGGATACCAGTTTCCCGAAAATAACTTAAGGAGAATCTCATTAAGCATGCCATTATGACACTCAGGGAGGCCAGCTGCCTGGAAGCAGTAGCCTAGATGAAAATTCCAAAGAATATTAAGTTGGAGAGTCCACTGTTGAATCTCCTATGAGGTAAAGTAGGTGCCCTGGTGAGAGGCAACAATTTCTGGTGATCCAAAGGGAACAATAACAAATTTAGTAAGGAAAGAGATCACCTCCTTTGAGGAGGAATTCTGGGAGGTCACCACATTGGTCTTGTGTAAAATGTAATGATTGTGCTTACATATCTAGAAGACCCAGCTGAAGAGGGCAGTGGGTTAATAAAATCAATTTACCAGTTGGATTATAGCCAGTCTCCTAGGGAACTACGTCTCCATCTGGATAGCCTCTGTCATTTGGTTTGGGAGCAGAGACTAGACTAATTTATAAGTCTTACTTACTCTGAGGATAAAAGGGAGTCCCTGCTTTTGCCTTCTTAAAGCAAGGATTTCCTGGTAACCCATGGTTATGGAGGACCATTTTGTGAGCTGATAGAAAAGGTTGGTCCCTGAGGAGTCTGTATCAGGCCAGGCATGAAGGGCTTAGTGAGGAAATTTGCAATATTGTTTAAAATGGCTTCTAGTGTAGAACAGTTACTGTAAGGAGAAATATGAATAACAATGATAAGAATTGGAGAATCTGCTTCTTTCTTCTGTATCTGGGTGCTACTCATATGATCTTGCCTTTTATGCAGTGAGACTCCTTTGTATGAGCTAATTCTCCCTTACCTTTTGGCCAGATCAAATGCAAAGGTCATTGATAACAGTCCAAGCATATGTGAAATGTGGATCTGCAAAAGGTCCGTTTTATGGTCTTCTTGAGTGTTTGTTGAACAGCTATGGTTCTGACAATTAGACTAAGCCAAAGTGGTAAGGAAAGAGGGTCTCCTTGATTAGAGATGCCTAAGGATAGATGGAATACCATGGTCTTCCAATTCAGCAAGCTGAATTATGTGGTATGGAAGCACTCCCATTAGTGAAAAACAACAACTCAATGAATGTCTCAGAAGTTGGTCCAATGAGATCCCCAAGGGGGAGGAGGAGGAGGAAGCTTGATTGCCACTAGTGCTTCCTCAAGATTCTCAGGAAACATGTTAAGCACAGAGGAAGCCACATCCTCCTATATATGGAATGGTCTTTGTCATGGGGTTAGCCTTCTCTTGAAGATATAATTTCCATTTTACTAAGGAGGCGTCATTGGCCATAAGGAGCTTCACTGGCAAGAATCTGTAGCCCATGGCATTATAGGAACTTTTGTAGAATAGTACCAGGTGGAGCTGATTAGGGCATTTGTTTCTAAAAGAGCCCAACAGAATGCCAAAAATTGGCTCTCAGAGGAAGTTTATTAAGTTACCCCAGAAACAGGCGCTTAGTCAAGAATTCCTTAGGAAAAAAAAAAAATCCTTAGGCAGACAGGTAAAGTTATGTTTGGTCCAGAGACTCCAGGGTATGGTCAAGGACTTAACTCAGAATGTGGTGCCAGATGAGACTAAATTTTGGACCTGTAAGACTGCCTTCTAGTCAGTACCCAAAACACACTGTTGGACATCACCCCCATTGAAGGTGGCAGACATGCTTATGCTTGCATATATAGAGCAAATAATTAATGAGATGAAGGATGTGTTGTCCCCAGAATAGGAAAATACCAAGTATGCCATTATGCCTGTCTGAGTGTAGCAGATGGTTTAATGGTGTGTACTTGATTTTTAGGTTTTGATGGTCAGGGTAATATCTTGTCCCTTGAAGGATCACATGGTGTCCAGAGACTTGACAGATAAGACTGGGCCTTGGATCTAGTGGGAATGATTACCCAGTCACATTAATGTAGGTGGTATGTGAGACTGGGCAAATCTGGATTTACCACTTCCCCAGAGGAACTGTCAGTCATAATGCCATCAATACAATGTCCACATGGCACTCTTTTAATTGTAATATATTTAAACCCTGGAGGCAGAGGTTATGTGACATTTCAGGGTAGTTTAAATATACTATGGGGAGCTGCATAAATGTATACTGATCCACTTCAAAAATTAAGGCAAATGGGCCCTGAGATTCCTATGTGATATGAACATAATATATCAACTAGGTCAATGACCAAAAGGGATAGTTATTGGACCCATTTATGCCCTCAATCAATTCTATGATATTAGGTATTGGAGCCCTGATTGAGAAATCTGAGCATTAAGATTTCCATAGTTAGTGATGAGGTGTCATTCATTAATGCCTGGCTTGGCTACTGGCCAAATGGAACTTTTGAAAGGGAGGGGAAAGTTGTGGACTGAATTATTCCTGTCCAAGCAGATTGTTAATGACAGGGTATAGGTCTTCAGTATCTTATTTAAGTTGATACTAGGGGGCAATTACCATCTTGACCAGGGGAAGAGGAGATACCAGAGCCCACCTGGCAAGTCCTACCAGGAAGATCAAGAACTTGGGCTGAATCAAGCGCCATGGCATTATATCAATGCATCCATATCTATAATGAAAAAAGAAAAAAGCCAGGAGGCCATCACCAGTAGTAGCCGTTGAGGTACGTGGTCCCAATAGTTATATCCGAATGGGTGTGTTCACCTTTTTTTTTTTAATTTCTTTTCAGTGTAACAGTATTCATTGTTTTTGCACCACACCCAGTGCTCCATGCAATCCGTGCCCTCTCTAATACCCACCACCTGGTTTCCCCAACCTCCCACCCCCCACCCCTTCAAAACCCTTAGATTGTTTTTCAGAGTCTCTCATGGTTCACCTTCCCTTCCAATTTCCCTCAACTCCCTTCTCCTCTCTAACTCTCTTTGTCCTCCATGCTATTTGTTATGGTGTGTTCACCTTTGATTGTTTTACTGGCAATGCATTGCAGGTAGAAGGGCTGCCCTATTGGGCATTTAGAGGAATTTTCTGGGATGGCAGTAACTTGAGTCCTGGTGTTTTATAGGGCTGAAAATGGTTGTGCATTTTTTTTTGTCCCAGTGGAGAATTAGTGTAGCTATAAAGGCAATTGTCTCCAGGATGTAGTACAGGCCACAAGGATCTACCAATTTCCTAGGGTAGAGGTTCAGGTGCTGGAATAGTCCTGGAAGTTAGGGAATGGGGAAGAGAGGGTTGCAGGGACAGACTGTGGCTCAGAATGGTTAGTTGGTGGCTGTGTGGCAAGAATATGTATGGCAGAAAAGAGTTATATAACCTGTGAGAATGCTAGTTTCAGGTCCTGGAGTTTAGAGACTGGCTTTCCAGAGAGTCAGTGACCAGAAACCTCAATATTTTTTAACTTTTAGCAGAGATTTGTCTGTGTATTCTCATGAGGGGCAAAATTACATTAGAGGTTTATTGGAGGTAGAATGGGGGAACACTCTCAATTGAAAGACATTTGTTCAATGGACCTTTCTGGGGAAGTGGGAGTGGAGGGGCAGGAAACTGAAGTATCTGGGTGTCTGGGTGGAAATACACACCACATCGAGAGACCATGCCAATGCCCTTCAGTATCTTTTTAATGGTTTTGGCAGTCTTAATAAAATCCAGTATTGTTGTTTTGTCATTTGGAAAAGCACCCTGTAAAAATAATTCTCTAGACAGTGTGTCAAATGGACCTTCTTCAGGATTAAAAATAAGCAAGAGGATCAAGGAGGAACTTGGGAAGATGGTGGAGTAGGAGGACCCTGATATCACCCTGTCCTACATTTATAACTAGATATCATCCACAACCAAGTAAACAAACTGGAGAGCAATCTGAAGAATGGAAGAACAAGTGACACAATTAATATGGAGATGAAGCTACATCTGAAAGTTCAGGAAGGTGAGAAAGGTGGAGGAGGGTGGCTCAGAGAAGGGAAGGAGCACATGAGGAAGGCAGAGAAATGGGCCCTCACAACAGGGAGCTCTCATGGGGAAAACTAATCCCCATAATGTTTAGCTTTGAAAACCAGAGGAGGTGAGTTCTGTGCATTGGTAAAATCAGTGGGACTTGGAGCTTGGAGGTTTAAAGTCAGCTGACTCACCACTGGGCTAGCCAGGAAGGTGAGTGATAGCTCAAAGAGATAGCAGCCTTCAGGGCAAGGCAACAAAATGGGAGTTTACACAATACTGGCGGTAAAGAGGAGACAGATTTGTTTTATACTGATATTGGAGCTTGTTGGGGGATTTCTTTCAAAATAAGGGAGCCATTTTGCTTCCCCATCTCCAACATAAACACAGAGAAACCTGTTTGTGGTAAAGCTTCACAGACACTCGTAGTGTCAGCTCAGGGCAAATTTTGTTAAAGCAGTATGAGCACCCTGCCCAGCTGCTGGGTGCACAGCTTCCTCTTCACACAGCACCAGCCACCAGGCTGCACCCAGCTGTGCACCCCTAGCCACCACCACACACCAGGCCCACCTGTGCCCAGCTATTGTCATGTGCCATATCAATACTCCTAGATATCTTGTGTGCAATCCCCATCCACCACAGAGTTTCAGGGGATCTAGCATAGGACTGGTAGGCCAACATTAATTTTGCTAACACCATTGCACTACTCTCAAGTTCCCTGTAGGCATGCCACCCCAGAGCTGAACTGCCTGTGTCCAACTAACACCACAGAGAGCAAGCACACCTCACGAAAGGGAGTCAGTACAGAAAACCACACTGAAAGGAAAAGTGACTCAGACAGAGCAGCAGGGCATAAGCGACACACAAGGGATACTCTCCTGCAGTGGCAGGCTCTGGTGAACAGGAGGCACTGCACTGCACGGGACACCATGATCCTATCTTCATGAGGTCAATACTTTCTTTTTATTTTATTATTTTATATTTATTTTTTAAAGACAGAGAAAGAGTGGAGAGAGAGGGGCAGAAGGAGAGGGAGAAAGAGAATCTTAAACAGACTCCAGCCCAGCATGGAACCTAATTCAGGACTGTATCTCATGACCATGAGATCATGACCTGAACCAAAATCAAGAGTCAGACACTTAACCAAGTGAGCCACCCAGGTGTCCCAAGAAGTCACTACTTTCAAGAGCAGAAGACACAGAGAAACAGACACAGGGAGGCAGACAAATTAATACCAAATGAAAGAACAAGACAATGCCACAGAAAAGATCTAAAAAAAGAAAAATAGAGAATTTAGAACAATGATCATAAGGATACTCACTGTACTTGTGAAAAGAGTAGAAGACATCAGTAAGAGTCTTAACACAGAGATAAGGTTTAATGTAGCAAATATAAGGAGCTCAATAAATGAAATGATAAACACACATGATAAAGTGGATATCAGTATAGAAGCAGAGAAATGAATTAATGGTCTAGAAGACAGAATAATGAAAAGCAATCAAGATGAAAAAGAACAACAACAACAAAAAGAATTACACAAAAAGGGTATAAACTTAAGGAACTCAGTGCTCCATCAAATGTAATAATATTTGAGTCCCAGAAGAAGAAAAGAGAGAAAAGAGGGCAAAAAATGCAGCTGAAGAAAGAATAGCTGAAAACTTCCATAGTCTGGGGAAGGAAATAGACATCAAGATGAAGGAGGTATAGAGAACTCTCATCAAAATCAATAAAAGCAGAGCATGACTGTAAACAATTTTAACCCAAACCTATGTTGCCCAGAAGGACTTAAAAGAAGCCCCAATAGAAAATCCAGAATGGACTTTATTTTCTGATGGGACCACATTTGTTGAACAGGGCACCTGAAAGCCTGGGTGTGCTGTGGTATCTTTATATGAAACAATAGAGAGTATCCCTCTCCCACCAGGGTCAAGCGCTAACTGGCTGAGCTGAGGGCACTCGCCTGAGCTTTAGACTTCAGTAAGGACAAAAGAGTCAACATATATATTGACTCCAAATACGTCTTCCTGATTTTACACACCCACGGTACAATATGGAAATCATCAGGAAATCACATGGCTTCTACTAGCCATACATCAACCCCCCAGAATTAGCAGTTATATATTGCAAGGGACACCAAAAAAGGAATGGATGAAGTATCTGAAATATATTGGCTGATGCTGCAGCAAAATCAGCCACCAGGTTAACTACCCCTAGTCTGGGTTGGCTCCTTAACCCAGAGAAGACCCTGCTATTCAGTTGAGAAAATGAGCAATGGAACAGGGATATAGCCCCCACTCTACAGGACAGCTCCAAGCAGAAGGTTGTAGGTTTCACCTAACAACTGCTATCCAATGGATGGTCCTAAAAGCCCTACTCTAAGTCTTACATTTAGGTGGACATAATGACCCATAAACTCTTCATAAGGAGAAATTTAGATAGGGCCTCCTGGTTTGGATAGATACCCCCATGCACTGGATTGAGGCCTTCCCCTGTAAAACTGAAAAAAACTCAGAAGTGATAAAGTCACTGGTAAATCCCTTGGTTTGGACTCCCCTATTCCCTTCAGAGTGGTAACAGAACAAGTATCCAAGGTTCTGGGCTTTAATAATTTCATTCCTCTTGCAAGGAGCTTCCTAACTCCTAGCTCCAAAATAACCAACCTCTCCCATTTTACCTTGCAAACCAAGTGCTTGTTAGAGCCGGTTTGGGAAGGCCTGCATACAGTGACTTAACAATTCCAACAGCAGTCAAAGTGCCTGAAGTTGAAGCCTGGATACCTGAAATCCCTCTGAACCTAGAGAGGACCTCAAACTAGTCCTGAATTGCCTGTTGCCTGTCTTTTACTCACATCCTCTATCTCTCGCCAGACTCTTGGCTGTACCCAGTCTGGCATTGTGCTTTGGGCCTTGTCTCTTAAATGTCCTAACCCACTTTATATCTTCCAGAATAAAGTAGTGGTTTGGATGGAGCCTCACATGGAAGTCAAATTGGACATCTGCAAGGGACCCCTTGATAGATCTGGACAAGAGCAACCCTGACTGCTGCCTCAACCAATAAGCCACCAACAGGTATTAAGTACAATCTATCATCACCCTTCTTCCTTAACAGCAGTTAAGGTTACCTCCTCAGAGAGGGGAATGATGAAGGATAATTGGAAGGGAGGCAAGCAGGGAAAAGGGGCCCACCCTCCACCACCCCTTCCTATATGATAGATAGGTGACAAAAATCTGATTGGACAACAGGCACAGGAAGGATTAATAAAGTTAGAACAGCCTGCCAACAAGCCCATAAAAACCCCTAGACTTAGAAACTCTGGTGACAACCCCTTCAAGTCCCCTCCTTCCTTGGGAGCTTAATATTACCACTTTCCTATCACTCAATAAATGTTGCTTTGCTCCCCCCCCAAAAAAAAATCAACAAAAGGTGATATATTGTAATTACATTGGAAAAATAGTGATAAAGAAAAAAATCTTAAAAGCAACAAGGCAAAAGAAATCAGTAATTTACAAGGGAAAACTCGTAAGGCTAGCTGAAGACTATAAACACTTGACAAGCCAGAAGGGAGTGGCATGGTATATTCAATGTGCTGAATAGCAAATATCTGCAGCCCAAAATACTTTACCCAACAAGGGTATCATTCAGGATACAAGAAGAGTTAAAGAGTTTATCAGGCAAACAAAAACTGAAGAAGACTGGCCCTGAAAGGAATATTAAAGGGGACTCTGAGTGGAAAGGAGAGACCAAACTCATCAGTATAAAGGTAGGAAACACAAAAGCAGGAAAAATGAATATTTCTGTGAAAAAGTCAGTCAAGGACCTCATTGTTTAAATAAAAGAACAGAGATTGGCAAGAAATCAGAAAAAAAGGAACACTCTTATACTGTTTGTGGGCATGCAAACTGGTGCATCCACTCTTGAAAACAGCATGGAAGTTCCTCAGAAAGTTATAAATAGAACTACCCCAAGATCCAGCAATTGCACTACCAGGTATTTACCCAAAGGATACAAACATAGTGATTCAAAGGGGGTACCTGCATCCCAATGCTTAGAGAAGCATTATCAGTGATAGTCAAACTATGGAAAGAGCCCAAGTGTCCATCACCTAATAAATGAATAAAGAAGTTGTGGTATATATGTACAATGGAATATTACTCAGCCATAAAATAATGAAATTTTGCCATTTGCAATGTCATGGACAAAACTAAAGAGTATTATGCTAAATGAAATAAGTCAGCAAGAGAAAGACAACTACCATATGATTTCACTCATATGTGGATTTTAAGAAACAAAACAAACGAACATAGGGGAAACAAATGAGAAAGACAAACCAAGAAACAGAATCTTAAATATGGAAAATAAACTGAAGGTTGCTGGAGAGAAGGTTTGTGGGGAAAAGGTAAAATGGGTAATAGGTACTAAGGAGGATGCTCTGGATGTCATACGTAAATGATGAATCACTAAATCCTGCAGTTGAAACTAATATTATACACTGTATTAACAAGCTGGAATCTAAATAAAGACGTGGAAGAAAAAAGTAACTAAAAGGATTTAAAATATGACAATGTACACCCAAAATGTGGGAGGAGAGAAATAAGAATGACTCAAACTTAAACAACCACTAACTTAATATAGACTGCTATATGAAGAAGAGTTTACATACAAACCTAATGGTAATTATATATCAAAAGGCACTAATAATAATGCAAAGAAAAAAAAGAGGAAGAATTCCAAATATATCACTAAAGTAAATCAGCAAACCATGAAATAAAAATAAAAAAGAATCAGAGAAAATCTTCAGAAACAACCACAAAACAAGTAATAAAATCTCAATAAATACATATTATCAATGATTACTTTGAATGTAAATGGACTAAATGCTTCAAACAAAAGATATAAAGTGACAGAAGGTATAAAACAAAACAAAACAAAACAAAAAGACCCATTGATATGCTTCATACAAGACACTTTTTAGACCTAAAGACACCTGCAAGTGAGGGAATGGAAAAACATACATCATGAAAATGATTGTCAAAAGTCAGCTGGAGTAGCAATACTTATATTTGATAAAATAGACTTTAAACAAAGACTGTAACAAGGAACAAAGAAGAACACTACATAGTAATTAAGGGGACAAATAGCATGGAGGACATGGGGAGTTAGGAGAAGGGAGTTGGGGGAAATTGGAAGGGGAGGTGAACAATGAGAGATTATGGACTCTGAAAAACAATCTGAAGGGTTTGAAGAGGTGGGGGGGCGGTGGGAGGTTGGGGGAACAAGGTGGTGGGTATTAGAGAGGGCACGGATTGCATGGAGCACTGGGTGTGGTACAAAAACAATGAATACTGTTATGCTGAAAATAAATTTTAAAAAATGATTATTAAAAAAAAGGGACAGTCCAAGAAAATATATAACATCTATATGTATCTCTGCACCCAAGATAGGATCACCCAAATATATAAAACAGTTAATAATAAGCATAAAGGAACTAATTGATAACAATATGATATTACTAGGGGTCCTTAATACCCCTCTTATTATTAACAGACTGATCATCTTAACAGAAAATCAAAATGAAACACTGGTTTTCCCATCTCTTTGATTCTTCCTCCATTGCTTTCATAAGTGTTCTGTCGTTTCTAGAGTACAGACCCTTTACCTCTTTGGTTAGTTTTATTCCTAGGTTTCTTATGGTTTGGGGTACTTTTATAAATGTAGTAGATTCCTTAATTTATCTTTCTTCAGTCTTACTGTTAGTGTATAGAAATTCAGCTGATTTCTGTGCATTGATTTCATGTCCTACCACATTGCTGAATTGCTGGATGGATTCTAGCAATTTTGGGGTGGAGTCTTTTGGGTTTTCTACACAAAGCATCCTGTCATCTGCAAAGAGTGAGAGTTTGACTTCTTCTTTCCCAATTTGAATGCCTTTTATTTCTTTCTGTTGTCTGATTGCTGAGGCTAGGACTTCTAGTAGTATGTTGAACAAAAGTGGTGAGAGTGGACATCCTTGTCATGTTCCTGACCTGAGGGGAAAAGATTTCAGTTTTTCTTCATTAAAAATGATACTTGTTGTGGACTTTTCAAAAATGGCTTTTATGATATTGAGGTATGTTCCCTCTATCCCTAAACTGTGGAGAGTTTTGATCAAGAAAGGATGCTCTATTTTGTCAAATGCTTTGTCTGCATCAGTGAGAGGATCATATGATTCTTGTACAATTTTTATTAATGTCATGTGTTACCTTGATGGATTTGCAAATGTTGAACCACTCTTGTTTCACAGGAATAAATCCCACTTGGTTGTGGTGAATAATCCTTTTAATGTACTCTTGGATTCTATTCCATGCTCATAGTTTGAAAGAAAATTGTTAAAATGTCTATGCTGCTCAGAGCAATATACATATTCGATTCAATCCCTATCAAAACAACATTGACCTTTTTCAGAGCTGGAACAAACAATCCTAAAACTTGTATGGAACCAGAAAAGACCCTGAATTTCCAGGAGAATGTTGAAAAAGAAAACCAAAGCTGGGAGCATCACAATGCCTGTCTTCAAACTCTATTACAATGCTGTGATTATCAAGACAGCATGACACTGGCACAAAAACAGACGCATAGATCAGTGGAACAGAAGAGAGATCCTAGAAATGGGCCCTCAACTCTATGGTTAACTAATCTTATACAAAGCAGGAAAGAATATCCAATGGAAAAAAGACAGTCTTTTCAATAAATGTTGCTGGGAAAGCTGGACAACCACATGCAGAAGAATGAAATTGGACCATTCTCTTATACCATACACAAAGTTAAACTCAAAATGGAGGTGGTGTGTATTATAGAGGGCACATATTGCATGGAACACTGGGTGTGGTGCACTGGAACAGTGGAAAGAAGTTAAAAAATAAATAAAAATTAAAAAAAAAACTAGAGGAGAACACAGACAGTATTCTCTTTGACCTCCACTGCAGCAACTTCTTTCAAGACATGCCTCTAAAGGTAAGGGAAAGAAAAGCAAAAAAATTAACTTTTGGGACCTCATCAAGATAAAAAGCTTCTGCACAGTAAAGGAAACATTCAATAAGTCTAAGAGTCAGCTTGTGAAATGGGAGAAGGTATTTGCAAATGACACATCAGATAAAGAGCTAGTATCCAAGATCTATAAAGAATTTTCAAACTCAACACTTCCCAAAAAATAATCCAGTGAAGAAATGGTCAGAAGACATGAACAGACATTTCTCCAAAGAAGACATACAAATGGCTCACAGACTGAAATAATATTCAACATCACTAGCCTTCAGGAAAATACAAATCAAAACTGCAATGAGATATCATCTAACACCAGTTAGAATGGCTAAAATTAGCAAGACAGGAAACAATGATTGTTGTTGAGGATGTGAAGAGAAGGGAACCCTCTTACACTGTTGGTGGGAATGCGAGCTGGTACAGCCACTCTGGAAAACAATACGGAAGTTCCTCAAGTAGTTAAAAATAGAGATACCCTATGACCCAGCAATTGCACTACTGGGTATTTACCCCAACGATATAGACATAGTGAAAAGAAGGGGCACTTGCACCCCAATGTTCATAGCAGCAATGTCCATAATAGCCAAAGTGTGAAAGGAGCTGAGGTCTCTTTCAACCGTTGAATGAATAAAGAAAATGTGGTTTATATATGCAGAATATTACTCAACCATCAGAAAGGATGAATACCTACAGTTTACATTGACATGGATGGAACTGGAGGGTATTATGATAAATGAAATAAGTCATTCAGAGAAAGAAAATTATCATGTGGTTTCATTCATATGTAGAATATAAGGAATAGTTCAGAGTATCATAGGGGAATGGGAGAAAATTGAATGGGAAGAAATCAGAGAGTGAGACAAACCATGAGAGACTCTTGGCTCTGGGAAACAAACTGAGGGTCTTGGAAGGGGAGGTGGGTGGGGTGATGGGCATTAATGAGGGTGCGTGACCTGACCATCACTGAGTGTTATACACAACTGGTGACTCATTGAACACCACATCTGAAACTAATGATGTACTATATGTTGACTAACTGAATTTAAATTTTAAAAATTCAGATGAGAAAACATTGTGAAGGGGAAAGAAAAGGAAGGAACCAACATTTAAAGAACCGCACTATTACATTTAATGTTAAAAACAATATATTAGGCTGATAATATAAATATTCCCATGGTACAACTGAGGAAGGTAAAGCCCAAAGAAGTTAGATCAATTCCCAGTTACCTGAGTGCCTTAGATGGTTAACCATCTGCCTTCAGCTCAGGTCATGATCTCGGGGTCATGGGATTGAGTCCTGCATCGGGCTCCATACTCAGGGGGTCTACTTCTCCCTCTGCCCCACCCCTTGTTTGTACTCTCTCTCTCTCTTTCAAATGAATAAATAAAATCTTTTTTTTAAAAGAAGTTAAATGAATCCCCTAAAGTCATATAGTTAAGGTGTGATGAAGGTGAAGTTTGTATAATTCACAAGTTTTTTCTTTGCCAACAGTATCACCATGTGTGGACTTACCATGCAGAAATGATGTTTAAAACTAGGGCCCCTAAACCATATGAGATTCTCCCAATTCCCTCAGAATGGCCCTGCAATATAGGTAAACAATGATGTCTATTCAAAAAGACTTAGAATTGGTCACTGCACAAGAAAATTTCACACATCTGTAAATGACTGCTTACTCATGAAAGAAATTTGATAGAGGGTTTCTTAAATGTAACAAGAACCTTAAACATTTACATAAGATTACCAATAAAAAGATGAGTAGTGGGAACTTTTCTAAACTGTTAATAATAAAATAAATTGATCCATTATGCTGAAGAAAAGACAGAAGAAGAAGAAGGGGGAGGAGGAGGAGGAGGAAGAAGAATAAAGAAAGAAAGAAAGAAAGAAAGAAAGAAAGAAAGAAAAAAGAAAGAAAGAAAGAAAGACAGACAGTGGCTTTGAATGGCACAGTAGAACAGATGAATTTAACAGATCTATCTAGAACATTCCACCCTAAAACACTGGAATACACATCCTTTTCAAGTGCACATAGCATATTATGTAGAACAGATCACACAATAAGTCACAAAACAGGCCTCAATAAATACAAAATATTTGAAGTCATACCATACAACTTTTCTGACCACAATACTATGAAACTAGAAGTTAACAACAACAACAACAACAACAAAATCTGGAAAGACCATGAATACATGCAGATTAAACAACATGCTATTAAACAATGAATGGGTCAACCAGGAAATCAAAGAAGAAATTAAAAAATTACATTGAGACAAATAAGAGTGAAAATACAACACTCCAAAACCTTTGGGATGCAGAAAAAGAAGTCTTAAGATGGAATAATATAGCAATAAAGCCTTACCTTAAGAAGAAAGAAAAAGAAATCTCAAAGTCCTAACCTTACAACTACTGGAGCTAGAAAAAGAACAACCAAACAGCCTAAAACCAGCCAGAGAAAGGAAATAATAAAATTAGAGCAGAAATAAATTATATGGAAGAAATAAAATAGAATACATCAGTGAAACCAGGGCTGATTCTTTGAAAAGATAAACAAAATTCACAAACCTCTAGCCTGACTTGTCTCTCTTTCTCTCTCTCTCACTCTTCTCTCTCTCTCTCTCTCACACACACACACACACACACACACACAGAGCAACTCAAATAAAATCAAAATGAGAGGAGAAATTACAACCAACACCACAGAAACCCAAACAATTTTAAGAGAATAGTATAAAAAACTATATGGCAACAAATTGGACAACCTGGAAGAAATGAACAAATTCTTAGAAATATAAACTCACAAAACTGAAACAGGAATAAATAGAAAATTTGAATAGACCAATAACCAGAAAAGAAATAGAATCAATCAAAAAACTCCCAACAAACAAAAGTACAGTACTAAATGTCTTCACAGGTGAATTCCACCACACATATGAAGAAGGGTTAATACCAATTTTTCTCAAATTATTCCAAAAAGTACAAAAGGATGAAAACTTCCAAATTCATTCTATGAGGTCAGCATTATCTGGATACCAAAACCACAAAAGACACTACAAAAAGAGAGAGAAATAAATGCAGGTCACAGTGGATGCAAAAATCAATAAAAAACTAGGAAGGTGAATCTAACAGTACATTAAAATAATCAGTCACCAGGCTCAAATGGGGTTTATTTATATTTATATATATACCACATTTATATGGTTTGAATAGGTGGTTCAACATTCACAAATCAATTAACGTGGTATATCACATCAATAAGAGAAAGGATCAAAACCCTATGATCATTTCAATAGATGCAGAAAAAAGCATTTGACAAAGTACAACATACATTCATGATAAAAACCTTCATCAAAGTGGGTTTAGAGGGAACACCCCTCAACATAATAATGGCCATCTATGAAAATCCAGATATAATATCATCCTCAATGGGGAAAAACAGAATTTTTCCTCTCAGGAATGCTGAGAGGGAAATTGTCCCTCCCATACGGGGATGTCCACTCTCACCAGAGTACTGGAAATCCTAAAAACAACAATAAAAAAACAGCAAGAAATATCCAAGTCAACAGACAGGAAGCAAAACTCATTCTTTCCAGAGGACATGATACTCCCTGTAGAAAACCGAAAAGACTCCACCAAAGCACTGCTAGAACTGATAAACAAATTGAGCAAAGTCATAGGATAAAAATTCAACATACATAAATCTGTTGCATTTCTTTTTTAAAAAATATTTATTTATTTATTTAATTGAGAGAGAGAGTGTGTGTGTGTAGGGAGGAGCAGAGGGATAAAATCTCAAGCAGACTCCCTGATGAGTAGATCCCAATGTGGGGCTTGAACCTGGGACCTTGAAATCATGACCTGAGCTGAAATCAAAAGTCAGAAATTCACCTAACTGAGCCACCCTGGTGTCCCCAAATCTGTTTCACGTCTATACACAAATAATGAAGCAGCAGAAAGAGAAATTTAGGAATCAATCCCATTTACTTGAACAAAAACAATAAGGTATCTAGGAATAAACCCAACCAAAGTGATAAAAGATCTATGCTCTGAAAATTATGAAACATTGGTGAAAGAATTGAAGATGACACAAAGAAATGGAAAGACATTGCATGCTCATGGATTGGAAGAACAAACATTATTTAAATGTCTACACTACCCAGGCGATTTACACATTTAATGCAATCCTATCAAAATACCAACAGAATTTTTCATAGAGCTAAAACAAATAATCCTAAATGTGTATGGAACTACAAAAGATGATGAATAGCCAAAATAATCTTGCAAAAGCAAAGAAAATATGGAGACATCGTAATTCCTCACTTCAAGTTATTTTACAAACCTGTGGTAATCAAAAGAGTATGGTACTGGTGGAAGGGGAGGTGAACCACGAGAGACTATGGACTCTGGAAAACAATCTGAGGGTTTTGGAGGGGGAGGGGGTGGGGGATTGGGGGAACCAGGTGGTGGGTATTAGAGAGGGCACGGATTGCATGGAGCACTGGGTGTGGTGCAAAAACAATGAATACTGTTATGCTGAAAATTAAAAAAAAAAGAGTATGATACTGGAACAAAAGTAGATGCATAAATAATTGGAACAGAATAGAAAGCCCAGAAATGAGCCCACAAGTATATGATCAACTTATCTTTAATAAAGCAAGAAAAAATATCCAGTGGGAAAAAGACAATCTCTTCAACAAATGGTGTTGGGAAAAATTGGACAGCCACATGCAAAAGAGAGAAATTGGATCACTTTCCTATACCTTATGCAAAAATAAATTCAAATTGGATTAAACAGCTAAATATGTGAACTGAAGCCATAAAAATACCTTCAACGGACGAATGGATAAGGAATATGTGGTCCATATACACTATGGAGTATTATGCCTCCATCAGAAAGGATGAATACCCAACTTTTGTAGCAACATGGACGGGACTGGAAGAGATTATGCTGAGTGAAATAAGTCAAGCAGAGAGAGTCAATTATCATATGGTTTCACTTACTTGTGGAGCATAACAAATAACATGGAGGAAAAGGGGAGTTAGAGAGGAGAAGGGAGTTGGGGGAAATTGGAAGGGGAGGTGAACCATGAGAGACTATGGACTCTGAAAAACCATCTGAGGGGTTTGAAGTGGCAGGGGGTGGGAGGTTAGGGGAACCAGGTGGTGGGTATTGGAGAGGGCACAGATTGCATGGAGCACTGGATGTGGTGCAAAAACAATGAGTACTGTTATGCTGAAAATAAATTTAAAAAATAAAATAAATACAAAAGAAAAAAATACTAGAACAGAACAAGACAGTAACTCTTTGACATCAGCCATAGCAACTTCTTCCTTTATTTTTCAAAATTTTATTTACTTATTTATTTGAGAGAGAAGAGGGGGAGAATTAGAGGGAGATGGACAAGCAGACTCCATGCTAAGCACAGAGCACAGGCCTGACCCCAGAACCCTGAGATGTGAGATTTTTACCTAAGCCAAAATCAAGATTCAGACATATCACTGACTGAGTGACCCTGGCACATCAATGGCAAATTCTCTTTAGCTATTTCAAGGAATAGCTAGGAAACAAAAGCAAAAATAAACTACTGGGGAGCAGGGGCAAGAGGGCAGAAGAGTAGGAGACCCTATTTCAACTGGTCCCCTAAATTGAGCTAGATATCTACCAGAGCACTCTGAACACTCATGAAATCAGCCTGAGATGCAACATTATACACTTCTGGATCTCTATGGGGGCAAAGGATCATCAGTGGAGAGGTGCAGAGGAGTTGGGAATCCATGGACAGATATCAGAGGATAAACACAAGGTGGGGGAGAGCCACCAGAAGATTGGAAAGTAATACCCCAATGCAAAAGTGCCCTGCACTTGTGGACCAGCAATACCTTAGAGACCAGTTGCTGTGAGTCAGAAAAGGATTGATAGCAGCACTCAAACAGAACAAATGGACTTAAGGAACAATTGCTGGGACCAGGCGGCCACAGGATTGGACCTAAGCCCATGGTCCCAGGATGACCACAGCCAGTGCCTGCCTGCGCCACGGAGAGCTTGGCACAGGCTCGAGCTGGAGGTTCCTGGGACCGGTGGCTGTCAGTCAGCCAACCCCACCAGGGCTGAGTGCATGCTGTGTGGGCTTTAGTCAGCAGTTCCAGGAATGGCAGCTGCCAGGACCAGGCTCACCTGGACAGTATTGCTTGTGGTTTTGGTGGCACGGGGGTACAGAGATGAACAGGGGCCTCAGGTGACCACTGAGATGGTGGCTGGTGGTGTGCACCACCTGTGGGAGGCTGCGGTTTCAACAGAGTTTGCAGAGGGGGAGTCTGCATGTTCTGGACCATTCCGAGAGGAGCAGACTGGGGCTTCTCTCTGAGGCAGAGGTCTAGGCACTGTTTACTTTGCTCTGACCCTCGGAAAGGCTCAAAAAGCTGCCAGAGAACAAAAACCTCCAGAGAACAAAAGCCTGAAAAATTGGTTTCCACAGAGCCCAGCCCCTTGATAGGGGACGGTGCAACTCCACCCAAGCAATACTGACTGAAAAACAATGTGGCAGCCCCCTCACCACCAGAAGACAAGCTGAAAGAACAAGAGGACAATAATGACAGGGTCCCCATAAAACTGTAAAACCCTAACAGTGGGGAAAACAATATATTAAGGGCCTGGTATTGCCTCACAGCCTGTATATTTTTAGATACAACTTTTCTTTTTTTAAATTTATTTTTTATTTTAAAATTCATACTCATAATCCTTGTTCTTTTTTTTTAAACTACTTGCCTTTGCAAGTAAATGTTTAATACAACATACTTCAAAGTAACTTTTTAACTTAAACTACTGTTATACATACATTTTTTTTCTTTTTCTTTTTTTTTCTTTTATATAGATAGATAGATAGATATAAGCTTCAAGGTAGTCCTTTTTCCTTATTCAATTGCCAGTTTTAATTTTCCTGCATCTCTGGAAAGTTGAGTCCTCTATCAAAGATAATAAGATACAACGAGGAAGAACTGAAATACCTTCTTCACCCACATAAGGGATTATAACCACCTTCCCATCACTCCCTCCTCCTTTTTATTTTGTGTTTTTGTTTTTGTTTTGTTTTTTTCTTTGTCTTTAGTTGGTCTTTCTGTGTGTTTGTTTTTGGTTTTGTACTTTATGAATCTTATTCTTGGGGTTCAATTTGGCTGGGTTTTTCTTTATTTTTTTTTCTTTTTCTTTTGTTTGTGATTCTGTTTGTTCGTTTTGTTTTTGTACTTTATAAATCTTAGTCTTGGGGCTCATTTTGGCTTTTTTTTCCTTTTTTTCTTTCTTTTTGGTGGTGATTTCTGATTGCTCTGAAACTTTCCAAGGTTCACCTTGCATGGATCGTGGTTGATATTTCCAGCTATAAATACCCTCAACTACCTCTGACCAAAAGGACTTGGAAGGGGAACCCCCAATGGAGGAAAAATTCAGAAACTATAACCTCTGCCACAGAACTATTGGATATGGACACAAGCAAGATGTCAGAAATAGTATCCAGGGTAACAGTTATCCAGATAATGGCTCGGTTGGAGAACATCATTAGTGGCAACATAGAATCTCTAAGGGCAGAAGTGAGAGGTGATGTGGAAGAACTTAAAAATGCTATCAGTAAGGTCCAATCTAATCTAAAACCCTAACAATTAGGGTAAATGAGGCAGAAGATCAAATTAGTGATCTAGAAGACAAATTGATAGAAAGAAGGATCAGAAGGAGGCCTGGAACAAAGAGCTTAAAAGTCATGAAAACAGAATTAGGGAAATAAATGATGCCATGAAATGTCCCAATATCAGAATTAGTGGGAGCCCTGAGGGGGTTGAAAGAGAAAGAGGACTAGAAGATATAGTTGAGCAAATTCTAGCTGAGAATTTCCCTAATCTGGGGGATGGAACAAGTGTTCATGTCCTAGAAAGAGAGGACACCCCCCAAGATCAACAAATGTAGAAATACCTCCAGACATGTTATTGTGAAATTCACAAGTCATAAATTTAGAGAAAATGTCTTAAGGGCAGCTAAGGGGAAAAGATTCCTTATGTACAGAGGGAGGAACATGAGAATAATGTCAGACCTGTCCACAGAAACCTGGCTATCCAGAAAGGGCTGACAAGACATATTCAGGGCATTAAAGGAGAAGAACATGCAGCCAAGAATACTTAATCTGGCAAGGCTGACATTCAGAATGGTGGGAGAGATAAAGAGCTTCCAAGAGCAGCAAAGACTAAAAGATTATGTGACCACAAAGCTTCCACTATGAGAATTATTAAGGGGGGTTCTATAAAAGAAGAAAGACCCCAAGAGTGATATAGAACAGAAATTTACAGGGATAATCTATAGAAACTTGGACTTCACAGGCAACATGATGACAATAAAAACTTATCTTTCAATAAACACTCTCAATGTGAATGACCTAAATGCTCCCATAAAATGGCACAGGGTTGAAGATTGGATAAAAAGACAGGACCCATCCATATGCTGTCTACCAGAGACACATTTTGAACCTTAACATACATCCAGACTGAAACTGAAGGTATGGGGAGCCATCTTCCATTGCAATGGGCCTCAAAGGAAAGCTGGGGTAGCAATTCTCATATCAGACAAATTATACTATAAGCTAAAGACTGTGATCAGAGATATAGAAGGACACTCATCATTCTTAAAGGATCTATCCAACAAGAAGATCTAACACTTATAAATATGTATGTCCTCAATATGGAGCAGCCAACTACATAAGCCAACATTTGATCAAAATAAAGAGACATATTGATAAGAATATGCTAACTGTAAGGGATCTTACCACACCACTCTTAGTAACAGACAGATCATCTAAGCAGAAAGTCAACCAAAAACACAAGAGCTTTGAATGACACATTGGACCAGATGGACCTCATGGATATATACAGAACATTCCACTGAAAACAACAGAAAACTCATTCTTCTCAAGTGCACACCAAACTTTCTCCAGAATATACCACATACTGAGTCACAAATCAGGTCTCAACTGATACCAAAATACTGAGATTATTTCCTGCATATTCTCAGACCACAATGCATTGAAACTGAAACTCAACCAAAAGAAAAAGTTTGGAAGACATTCAAACACTTGAAAGGTAAAGACCATCCTGCTCAAGAATGTTTGGATCAACCAGAAAATCAAAAAAGAACTTAAACAATTCATGGGAATCAATGAGAATGAAGACACAGCAGTCCAAAACCTATGGCATATAGCAAAGTCAGTCCTAAGGGGGAAACACATAGCCATCCAAGACTCACTCAGAATAATAGAGAAATCCCAAATACACAAACTCTCTCTACACCTTAAAGATCTGGAGAATCAACAACAAATTAAGCCTACCCCACACATGAGAAGGGAAATTATTAAAATTAGAGCAGAGATCAATGAGTTAGGAACTACAGATACAGTAGAATACATCAATGAAAACTAGAAGCTGTTTCTAGTTTTAGAATTCATAAGAACTGGCCACACTTACCCAAAAGAAAAGAGAAATGACCCAAATTGATAATATTATGAGTGAAAGGGAAGAGATCATGACTAATACCAAGGAACTAGAAACAATAATCAGAAATTTTTATCAACATTTTTATATGCCAATAAGTTAAGCAGCCTAGAAGAAATGGATACATTCCTGGAAAACAATAAACTTCTAAGACTGAAACAGGAAGAAATTGACACCTGAGTAGACCAATAACTAGTAGCAAGATTGAAGCAGTGATCAAAAACAAGTCCAGGACCTAATGGATTGCCTGGGTAATTCTGCCAAACATTAAAAGAAGAAATAACACCTATTCTCCTGAAGCTGTTTCAAAAAATAGGGATAGAATAAAACTACCAGACTCTTTATATGAATACAGCATAACTTTGATCCCCAAACCAGGCAAAGACCCCATCAGAAAGGAGAATTTCAGACCAATATCCCTGATGAATATGGATGCCAAGATTCTCAACAAGATCCTAACTAATAGAGTCCAACAATACATTAAAAGGGTTATCCGGTCAGGGGGGATTTATCCCTGGGATTCAGGGGTGGTTAAAGATTTGCAAATCAATCAATGTGATAGAAAAAATCAATAAGAGAAGAGAGAAGAACCACATGGTCCTCTCAATTGATACAGAAAAAGCATTTGACAAGATACAGCAAAAGCATTTGACAAGATACAGCATCCTTTCCTGATTAAAACCGTTCAGAGTATAGGGACAGAGGGAACATTCCTCAACTTCCTAAAATCCACTTATCAAAAACCCACAGTGAATATCATTCTCAATAGAAAATAGAAAAGCTGGCAGCCTTCCAACAGAGATCAGGAACATGACAAGGATGACCTCTCTTGCCACTATTGTTCAATATAGTACTAGAAGTTCTAGCAACACCAATCAGGCAACAAAAAATATTAAAAAAGTATTCAATTTGTCAAAGAAGAAGTCAAACTCTCTCTTCACAGATGACATGATACTTCATGTAGAAAACCCCAAAGACTCCACCCCCAAATTATTAGAACTCATATAGCAATTCAGTCATGTGACAGGATACAAAATCAGTGCACAGAAATCAGTTGCTCTCTTATACACTAACAATGAAACTGTAGAAAGGGAGATTAGAGAATTGATTTTATTTACAATAGCACCAAAAACCATAAGATACCTTGGAATAAACCTAACCGAAGAGGTAAAGGATCTATACTCAAGGAACTACAGAACACTCATGAAAGAAATTGAAGAAGACAAAAAAAGATGGAAAAACATTCCATGCTCACAGATTGGAAGAATAAACATAGTTTAAATATCTATGCTGCCCAGAGTAATCTATACTTTCAGTACCATCCCAATCAAAATTCCACCAGCATTTTTCAAACTGCTGGAACAAACAATCCTAAAATTTGTATGGAACCATACACAAATAAGTGAAACCATATGATAATTTACTTCCTCTGCTTCACTTATTTCACATCGCGTAATCTCCTCCAGTCTTGATGGATATTAAGGAAGGCCCCGATTGCATGGAATGCTGAGTGTTATATGTAAACAATGAATCATGGAACTCTACATCAAAAACTAATGACGTACTGTATGGTGACTAGCATAACATAAGAAAAAAAAATTAATTGGCTTTCTTGTTAACCCGCAGACATAGTTCTCAGAGTCATATATTCTTTTGTTCTCATCACTTCTCTAATCCAGGCAGGTCCACAGTGCTGAACGTTTATTTCATAAATCTTTCCAATATAATCTCTGAGGGGAATAACATTTCTAGCTGATTGATCTGCCATTTACATCTTCAAGAAGCTCTTTATTACCCTGTTTTTATTCTCATTCTCCCAGTATAACAGCTCCTCATGAAAGAACTCAAGATTCTTGGACCATCAAACAATTTTCCAAGGTTTCATTTCAGTGCTTCACTAAGTACAAAATGGTGTGCTTTCTTAGAATATAGTAATACAGAAATACAGAAAATAATACAGATTGTAAGGCCAACCATTGGGCTTATGCAAGATCCAGCTATCCACATGAAACCCTAATAATATACCCATGTTTTGGATCATGACCCAGGCGAACACCACTCTATATGTTGATTACTCTAATTTTACCTTTTTCAACTGTATTCATAAGCTCTCCAGAATAAAAGGAGGGCTTCTGCACCCTAATTGCATACATAATAACTCTTCCAAGTGGGCTCTGAAGCTCCAGAAACTCGGAAGAGTGAATTATCCCATCATCCTATGTACTCCTCCCAACTATCTTGTTATCTGTGGACATTGTTCTTACAACCTCACAACAGCCAGTATGTACCCAACCTGCTTTGGCTTGAGGGCTTTTATACATTGATAACATCGGACATTGGGAGTTGCACCCTGGGGTATATGGTTCAACCAGGATTTCACATATATAATTTCATCCAATCCCACACTAGAGCCTGAAGGGCAATAAGCATTATTGGCAGGAATAACAGGTACGATGGTGTTTTGCATGGGGGGGGGGATTTGCATATCATGAAACCACCCTATAAAATCTGAGAGTGGTGTTAGATTGGTTAGCTTTTACTTTCACCACATATACTTTCTCATATCTCTCCAAGTCACACCAATCTTTGGCTAATGTGGTTATGAACAACAGGTTGGCCTTGGATTACTTATTAACTGAACAAGGTGAAGTGTGTGCTGATTAATAAGGCATGTGGCACCTATCTCAATACCACTGGACAGGTAGAGGAAAACTCATGAAAATTATATGAGAAAGCCAAATGGTTCCATCAAATGACCAAAGGGATTGACATTACTAATAATATTTGAAATGCTGTACATGAAGCACTTCCATCTATAACCTGATTCTTGCTACTTTCAGGTACAATACTGGCTACATTGTTACTTTTGATTTTTGGACCTTGTTTGTTTAATCTTCTTGTCAAATTCATCTCTTCCAGACTCCAAAAATCTCATTTATGAATGATGATTTGCCAGGGATTCCAACTTGTCCCCTTTCAAGATGAAATCTATCAACACCCCTAGACCAATCCACAGCATCACTTTACTCACCACTGTCCAACCAGATTTCCTAAAACTTAGATAACAAGGACTCCTGAAGATCTCAGGCAGGATCACTGTCCCACACCAGCATAAAGTAGATGTAGAAGATGGACCATCATTCATTTTCCCTTAAGATACTTTAAGGGCCCAGAGTACTTCAAGGGAGAATGTTAGAATCTGAAGCTAGGTAGGCTTTAACAGGACGCCTAGAAAGTGAGAAAAAAAGGGAGTCATGGCAAGCTATCAGGAAAGTTAGAGACCTATCCTGGCAGCCCTCCAAAAGTAAATCCATAAGAAGCCAGATCAAAGGAGAGGAGCAGCATGGCAGAAGAGTAGGAGACCTAAATTTCATCTGGTCCCAGGAATTCAACTAGATAGCTATCAAACCATTCTGAACACCTACAAACTCAACAGTATATTGAAGAAAAGAATAGCAGCAATTCTATGAACAGAAAGTGACCACTTTCTGGAAAGTAGGACAGGCAGAGAAGTGAATTTGAGGCAATATATGGGAAGATAGACTGCATTGGGAGGGAGCCTCCATCAGCCAGCTTCTGGCAAGTGATAGAGTAGTGGAGCTCAAAATCAGAATTTTTAGAACTCAACTCTGCTGAAGGATGTAGCTCCAGTGGCTAAACTGGGTGGGAACACTTGCTGGGACAGGGTGGTCTCAGGGCCATCGGGGTGACAGGAAGGCTGGGGGTCCCTGAGTATGCCAGAGCTCCCAAGTATTGGAGCAGGGAAGTGGGCTGCAAAGACAGAGCTGAGGTGGGCTCCTGAGGTGAGCAGGGAGTGGGCTATCAGCTTGGGATTGCATAAACTGTGATCCATGGCACAGTTGGGCCATCACTCTTCAAGAAGTACCCTACAAGTGGCAGATCCGGGGAGACCGCGCCTTCCTCAACCAGGAGAAGTGACGTGGGAGCACACTGCCAGAATCTGCTGGGTTTGGAAACTCCAAATGGGGTCATGTGCCAGAGATAGGAATATTCAGTCATGGACTGGGTGAGCACAAAGTGTGGCCAGAGATGAGGGAGACAAGAGTGATTGACTGTTTTTCTCTGAGGGCTCACTGAGGAGTGGGACCCTGAGCTCTTGTGTCTTCTAGGCTGGAGACTGGGAGGCTGCTATTTTCATTCTCATCCTCCAAAACTGTCCGGAAGCAAAGCTTTCAGGGAACAAAAGCTACTGAGAGCAAACCTGAGCAGATAACAGCCTGGCCCCTAGCAAGTGTGAGGCAGTTCCACCTCGGGAAAAGACACTTGAGAATCACTGCAACAGACCCATTCCCCAGAAGATCAGCAACAACATTCAGTGAAGACCAAGTTTACTGATCAATGAGAACTGCAAAACTCCAGCACTAGGGGAATACAGCACATAGAATTCATGGCATTTTTCCCCATGATTCCTTAGTATTTCAAAGTTAAATTTTTAAAAATTTTCTTTATTTTTTCTTTTTCTTATTTTAAAAATGTTTCCTCTTTCCTATTTTAATCAACATCTTAACAATACCTTTTTAAAAATCATTTTTAATTTTCATTTTTACTGTCATTTTCTATACCATCATTGTATTTAACTTTATTTTTTGCATACATATAAGGTTTTCTTTCTTTAAAATTTTGGGATACAATTTCTTCTAACAGACCAAAATATACCCTAAATCTAGTGTGTGCCTTTGTTTTAGTCTCCCACCTTATCACGTTCTCTTCTTTTATTTTTTTTATATATTTTCTTTCTTTTTGTCAACCAACTTCTTATCAATTCCTTATTTAAAATATTTTTTTAAAATTTTTGTCTTTACAGTCATATTATATTCTTTCATTGTATTTACTCTTATTTTTGTATACATACAAGTTTTTCTTTAAAATTTTGGGAGGCAGTTTCTTCTAACAGACCAAAATCTAATGTGTGGCTCTGTTCTATTCGCCAGCCTGATCATATTCTATCCTTTTTTCCTTTCTTTTATCCCCAGCTGTGGGTCTCTTCTAATTCATTTGGTGTATAGTTTTCTGGGGTTATTGTTACCTTTTAGCATTTTGTTCTCTCATGCATCTATTCTTCTCTGGACAAAATGACAAAATGGAAAAACTCACTTAAAAAAAAAAAAGAACAAGAGGCAGTACCAACTTCTGGGGACCTAATCAATACAGATATTAGTAAGATGTCAGAACTAGAGTTCAGAATGATGATTATAAAGATAGGAGTTGATCCCATTTACAATTGCACCCAAAACTATAAGATACCTAGGAATAAATGTCACCAAAGATGCAAAGAATCTGTATTCAGAAAACTATAGAATACTCATAAAAGAAATTGAGGTAGACACAAAGAAATGGAAAATATTTCATGCTCATGGATTGGAAGAACAAATATTGTGAAAATGTCTATGCTACCTAGAGAAATCTACACATTTAATGCAACCCCTATCAAAATGCAATCAACTTTTTTCAAAGAAGGAATAATCCTAAAATTTATATGGAACCAGAAAAGACCCCAAATAGCCAAAAGAAAACTAAAGCTAGTGGCATCACAATTCCAGACCTCATGCTCTATTACAAAGCTGTAATCATCAAGACAGTATGGTACTGGCACAAAAATAGACACATAGATCAATGGAGCAGAATAGAGAGCCCAGAAATGGACCCTCAACTCTATGGCCAACTAATCTTTGACAAGCAAGAAAGAAAGTCCAATGGAAAAGACAGTCTCTTCAATAAATGGTGTTGGGCAAATTGGATAGCCACATGAAGAAGAATGAAACTGGACCATTTCCTTACACCACACACAACAATAGACTCAAAATGGATGAAAGGCCTCAATGTGAGATAGGAATCCATCAAAATCTTTGAGGAGAACACAGGTGGCAACTTTTTCAACCTCAGCCGTGGCAACTTCTTCCTAGAAACATCTTTAAAGGCAAGAAAAACAAGGGTAAAAAATGAACTATTGGGACTTTATCAAGATCAAAAGCTTTTGCACGGGGTGCCTGGGTGGCTCAGTGGGTTGAGCCTCTGCCTTCAGCTCAGATCATGATCTCAGGGTCCTGGGATTGAGCCCCGCATCAGGCTCTCTGCTCAGCGGGGAGCCTGCTTCCCCCACCTTCTCTCTCTGCCTGCCTCTCTGCCTACTTGTGATCTATCAAATAAATAAATAAAATCTTTAAAAAAAAAAGCTTTTGCACAGCAAAGGAAATAGTCAACAATAGTCAACTGACAGAATGGTAGAAGATATTTGTAAATGACATATCAGATAAAGGGCTGGTGGTAGGTATTAAGGAGGGCACATATTGCATGAGCACTGGGTGTGGTGCATAAACAATGAATCTTGGAACACTGAAAAAATAAAATTAAATTTAAAAAAGGCTAGTATCCAAAATTTATAAAGAACTTATCAAACTCAACACCCAAAGAACAAATAATTCAATCAGGAAATGGGCTAAAGACATAAACAAACATTTCTGCAATGAAGATATCCAAATGGCCAACAGACATCAAAAAGTGCTCCACATCACTCGGCATCAGGGAAATACAAATCAAAACCACAGTGAAATACCACCTCACACTAGTCAGAATGGCTACAAGTAACAAGTCAGGAAATGATAAGTGCTGGGGATGATGCTGAGAAAGGCGAACCCTCCCACACTTGATGGGAATACAAGGTGGTGCAGTAACTCTGGAACACATTTTGGAGGTTCCTCAAAAAGTTGAAAATAGAGCTACCCTATGACCCAGTAACTGCACTACTGGGTATTTACCCCAAAGATACAAATGTAGAGATCCGAAGGGGCACATGTACCCCAATGTTTATATCAGCAATGTCCACAATAGCCAAACTATGGAAAGAGCCTAGTGTTCATCAACAGATGAATGGATAAGGAAGATGTGGTATATGGCATATTATGCAGCCATCAACCCCCCCGCCCTGAAATCTTGCCATTTGTAATGATGTTGATGGAACTAGAGGGTATTATGCTAAGTAAAATAGGTCAATCAGAGAAAGGCAATTATCATATTATCTCACTGATATGAGGAATTTGAGAAACATGACAGAGGATCACAGGGGAAGGGATAGAAAATGAAACAAGATGAAAACAGAGAGGGAGATAAACTTTAAGAGACTCAATTTCAGGAAACAAAGTGAGGCTTGCTGGAGTGGATTGGGGTGGGAGGGATTCAGTGGTGGGTTGATGGATATTGGGGAGGGTATGTCCTATGGTGAGCGCTGTGAATTGTCTAAAACTGATGAATCAAAGACCTATAACCCTGAAACAAATAATACATTATATGTTAGTCAAACAAACAAACAAATAAAGGCAGAGGGGGAAATAGGAAAAAAAGAAAAAGAAAGAAAAGAAACCATAACAAACCAGACCAGCCCAAGACAAAGAAGGCTGGAAACCTGAACAAGTAAAGGAGAAAAGGCATGAAATCCTGCTCTGAAAGAAACCCTCCCCCAAATTTCATCCCTTAGTATAGAATTGTCAATAAAAGATAGATATCTTGGGGGTCTACCATGGTACCTGCTATTCCAGCCAAAAAAGCTTATTGCTCGTCAGATTCTAGTGTGGAATTGGGTAAAATTGTATATTGTAATATGGGGAGCCATATGCCCCAGGGTGCAGCCTTGTGCACAGGTCTCCTTGCTGACCCTCACACTTTGAGAATATACTCTCACTTTAATAAACTTTCCCACTTGCACAGTTCAACCTCAGTGTCTGGTCCATCCTTGAATTCTTTGTTGCTGGGAGACCACAATCCTCCAGTGACAACCTGGAGATGGGCAGGGTAGAAGCCTTAGGGTCCCAGGGTCTCCCCAGTGGACCCAGCAACAGTTTTTCCCCTCTGCAAATTCAGTAGAGGCCTCCATAACCTTCATAACTGGTCACCCTTTCCACTGATGTCAAAGACACCTAATGAGGCATGTTTCTTGGTTCTTCTTTCTTCAGGGGAAAGCCAAGGAGACTCACGATCTATAAGATTCAGAAGAAAAGAACATATAACCCAGAAGGATTTTTTTTCAAAATATTATACTTATTCATTTGACAGAGACAGAGAAAGCCCAAGTAGGGGGACAGGCAGAGGGAGAAGGAGAAGAAACTCCCTGCTGAGCTGGGAGCCTGACACGGGGCTTTATCCCAGGACCTGGAGGTCATGACCTGAGTTAAAGGCAGAGGCTTAACTTACAGAGCCACAGCTCAGAAGGATCTTTGAGAAAGTTATGGATTTTAGGGTTTTTAGAGATACTGACCAATTGACACAGGTAAGGAGTCATAAATTACGATTCAGATATCATTTCAAAAACCTGCAGTAAAGAGTTGGCTCCCTTCACTATTCGCTGCTGCACAAAATCTTTAAGGAAGTTTGATGTTTCATGATCTAGTTTCTGATATCAGTTTCTTCCTGACTTTCTCCTTACATGTTAACCACTATGCATGTTGTTGCTAGAAAGAGTTTGTGGGTGTTGTCTCTGTAAGCCCTGTCATAGGTGATCACCCCCCTTTGCAGGATGTACCAATCTACCTTTCTGGGAAAAACCTCTAAGCCTGTGGTGCCTAATACCAGAGCCTTTGCACATCAATATGCCACAGCATTAAACAATGCCCAGAATGCTTCCATAGGGTTCTGCATTTATCAAAAAGCTATACCTCTTCAGGGTTCTTAGAAGGTGCTCACACAAGATGTTCAGGACATTTACATTTTTTTCTTTAGGAACAAAACACAAGGGATTGGACCTGGCATCCTATCAGGTCTGAGGTTGAAGTGCAATAGCATTGAGTGAAGTAGTGATGCAGGCCTCTGCCACATTTTTCCTTTTACAGGACGATTAATTCCCTTTTACAAGACTACTTCATTCATCCACATTAAGGTGCATAATCCCACCAACTCACTGATTTAATAGTCACAACAGGAGGTCTCCTTTCTTATCTATAAGATAAGATATCTTGTGCCTATAGGAACATATTTTCCTGGTGCCTAGGATGGAGAGACCCCAAGTCTCTATTTGGGTGGTAACAAAAGCTTTGCAGTCCTATCCAGGCTTGCTAGCTCTACATAGCCCCAGGAATGAAGGTCCTTTGTGTACATTCATGATCAATTAAGACCTTTATAATTACTGGCCTAGTTATCCCATTAGACCATATGGTCTTGATCACAATGGTCTGAGGAGACTGTTGAATTATTATGGCAGCAGTGACATTTTAGGATGGACAACACATTCAACATGCAAAAGAGGGAATATGCAAAAGCACACAGCAGTGAGATGGACCTCCAGCAAGCACTGCTGCCTTCCCAGACAGTGTTATGCATTGGGTAAGCCAGTCAAAGCTAAAAGGCATTCCCCTTATTTATTTGCAAGTGCAATCACCTCATATTATTGACTATGCCAATTTTCTTTATTGTTCTTAGCCTATAGATAGTGATGGTATTGGCTAGAAATACCTTGGGCACTCACCCAAGATTGTACTACCTGGAGAGGCCTACAGACGTTTCCCCCACCCATAGCCAATGCTGTTGTTGGGTTAGCCCATATGTTATTATTATGATTATAAGATACACTTTAGCAACAACTATCAGGGAATTTTGACAAAACAAGTTTTATTACTTATAAGTCCTGTAGGGTACACAACACACCCAGCACCATGTAGGTAGTGTCTGATCAGTTGGGAACCACCCAATGTGGGGCAACCTCATCAGGTGGAGCCTGGCAGTGCAGGTGGTGAAAGAATTCACTTAAGGACAAAGGAGATAGAAATTTAGTTACTACCCTGCAAGAAAACAGTGGGCACGACAGCAGAGCAGAGACTGCCACAAGGCAATGATGGGAGGGGGCTTTTGGGGGAAGGTGAGGAGGTATGGGAATATATGGAATTTTCCTTTTTTAGTACATGTGTCCAGTACCTAATGACCCATTGGTCAGCTAGGCTTTATGGATATTTGAGGTGGGTAACCTAATGGGCCTGTTTATGGCTGACCAGGGAGTGGAGGTCACTGTGGTCCCTTACACCTTACTTACATTTGCATTGTTCAAGTCGCATTGTCTAAAAGTGGTCTCTACACTACCGGCTAACTGATTGCCAATGACAAATCTTTGGCATTTTGGTGGAGGTCTCATAGATGTGTGTGTGTGTGTGTGTGTGTGTGTTATTGTGTCATGTTAGTCATCATACAGTACATCATTAGTTTTTGATACTGTGTTCCATGATTGATTGTTTGCGTATAACACCCAATGCTCCACGCAATCTGTGCCCTCCTTAATACCCATCACCAGGCTCACCCATCACCCCACCCCCTCCCGTCTAAACCTCTCCTTTTGTCTCCTGGAGTCCATAGTCTCTTATGGTTTTTCTCCTGCTCTGATTTCCCACCTTCACTTTCCCCTTCCTTCTCCTAATATCCTCCATGCTCTTCCTTATGTTCACAAGTAAGTTAAACCATATGATAATTGACTTTCTCTATTTGATTCATTTCACTCAGCATAATCTCCTCTAGTCCCATCCATGTTGATGCAAAAGTTGGGTATTCATCCTTTCTGATGGCTGAGTAATATTCTGTTGTGTATATGGATCACATCTTCCTTATCCGTTTGTCTGTTGAAGGGTATGTTGGCTCTTCACATTTTGGCTATTGTGGACATTGATGCTATTTTCTCACTTTTAGTAGCTTCTCCATGATGAATGAGGGACATAGAGATGAACTTAACTAAGTTTTTTGGTCCGTCAGAGGTTCTGTGTAGTTACAGACCAGAGTATGGTATTATATTAACATGCTGACAGATGATTTGAGTGAAATTCTTTGGTGGCCAGTGCCATGGGACTTAGGGGAAGGGGACCCTTTGGCAGTATGGCCTGGAATCTCTGTTGAACCCATCATTTATACTTGGAATTCCTGGATTCTAGATGAGACAAATTTAACAAAGAGATTAATGAGAAGAGGACTAATAATTAGGAGTGAGAGTATTAAATCCAGGGGTCCTAGGAAAGGAAGGAGTGAGGGTAACCATGAACACTTTCTTTCCAGGAAAGCTATTCTTGTATTCATGGTCCTGGAGGGAGGAAGCCAAAAGAAAATTATGATGAGAAAGACAAAAATAGCCCAAACAGGGGTGATTATCGTATTGTGAGAGCAGAACATCGAGGGTTGTGGGACAGCTCCAGGTAACTTAGAATTTCTGACCGTGTAAGTTTGGAGAAGTCACCCTGAAGGAAAAGGTCAAGAATGAAATATTGGAATTAGGAAAGATAAATCATGAGAGTTTGGTGAAGAAATTATTTAGGGAGTTTTTCTAAGATAATATTGTAGAATGATTGAAGGGGAGAAAGTGGGAATTGGCAATGGATCACGTTCAAGGACCTCTATGCCTGGGTGTATATCACCTCACTCTCTTTTAAATAACAGCTAGAGATCTCCAACCTACTCACAGCTGTACTTGGTGGAGGGCTCCTGATGTGGAGATGGAGTGATTTTGATTCTGGAAAGATGGATCCATGGGGAGAAGCCGTGAAGTTTTACCACTGTTGGAGTGGTCAGGAGAACTTGATAGGGCCTGGTCCAGACAGGTTAGAATGGCTTTTTGTCCTGCAAGAGTCTTAACATATGCCAAATCCCCAGCTGTAAGTTTTGGATATATGTTACCTGAGAAAGAGGGGTCAGGTTTTGTACTGTACTGGTTTTGGTGGTCATTAATGGAATAGACAGTTTGCCCAATGGATAAAACATACTGTGTGAGATAGTGGCTTTTGGGGTAAAGATTGTCTGGACGAAAGGTCTTACATAAATAATCTCAAATGGACAAGATGGTTTGTAACATTTGGAGGGATATATGACCTTATTGCAAGGGGAAGGAGGGTTGACGAACACTGAGTTTCATGCATAAGTTTTCTTAGAAGTCTTTTAATGGTTTGGTTGGCCCCCTACTTTCCCTGAGGACCATGAATGTCATGCTGCATGCAAATTATATTCTACCTGGAGGATTTTGCTAACTCCCTGTGTTATTTGAGAGACAAAAGCAGAGCCATTGCCTGACTCTAAGGTGTGGAGAAACCCAAACTGGGAAGGTTGTGATGGAGAACAGCAGTGATGACCTCTGAAGCCTTCTTTGTTTTAGTGGGAAAGGCTTCAGTCCATCTTGTAAGGGTGTCTACAAAGACCTAAATAGATACCTGAGTCCCTTTCACGGAGACAAGTACATAAAATCTATCTCTCAATCCTTTCCTCGTAGAGTCCCTTGTCTTTGGATAAGCTGAAGAAGCGGGGACGGTTTATGGGCCCCCTCCATATTGATGTGAGAACAGGTAGAACACACCTGGAAGATAGCCCACAGATTTGGGGGGATGTCCTTGCCAATGAAAAGACCCCCCCACTAGGTCTTGTAGGGCCTTGGCCCCAAGATGGGTTGCAGATGTGAGTTATCAAGAAATTTCCATCATAACATTCCTGGGAGTGACAGTTTATTATTTGGTCTTTTCAGCCAACCCTCTGGAGTATGGACAAAGCCCTTTTTGAATGCCCTTTGGGTTTCTTCCTGAGTATATTGTGGAGAAAAAGGGATTTAGATGGGAAAACAGAATGGCTTGAAGCTTTTGCTTACCTGTCATCTCTGTTGTTTCCAACAGAGACCAAGTCAATATCCTTTTGATGGACTTTGCAATGAGTAATAGCTGTATGGGCAGGGAGCATGACTGACTCTAGCAAGGCCAAAGTCTCAGAGGCATGTTTAACTGGCAGATTTTGGCTGTGAGGAGGACCCTCACTCTCCAAATAGCAACATGGGTATGGACAATGTGAAAGGCATAAGCTAAATAGGTATATATGTTTAGTTTCATTTTTGTGCCCAGTTGGAAGGCCTGGGTAACAGCAATTAATTCTCCCTCTTGTGCTGAGGCAGTGGCACCTAACAGAGTCCAGACCTCTTTGGTTATGTTAATAGCATACCTGGAGACATGCACTCCTACTGTGAAGCTGCTGCCATCTGTGAATTATATAGCTTCTTGGTTATCTAGTGGCATATCCTGGAGATCTGGCCTGGCACTATAAGTCAAATATATGGTTTCTAGGCAAGAATGTTCCAATAGGGCATTTGTTGTGAGATCTTGCAGAAGGTGCCAGGATTTTGGGTCTGACATGGCTGAATATTTAGTTCAGGTGCTTCTAATAAAAGGGTTTGCTATTTTATAATTCTACTACTGGAGATCCAATGAAATGCCCTAGAATTTAGGGTATCCAATACTTGTTGGTGTATATAAACAGTTACGTCCCAAGGTTAATTTAGAGGCCTCTTCTATCAGAAGGGCCATGTGCATCAGAGCTTAGAGGCAAGGAGGCTATCCCTGTATCACAAGATTTAGAATCTTAGATAGGTATGTGACCAGATGTTGGGAGGGTCCCAACATTTGGATCAAGAAGCAAAGGGGCACTTCCCTCCTTTTATGCACATATAAGAAGGACTTCTGGAGGTCTGGCAGGGCTAAAATTGGGGCCATTGTAAGTGACTGTGGACCCCAAAAGATTTTATCATTTCAGGGTCCCACTCCAAAGGCTCCTCCTTGGGTCCCCTAGGAGCCTCATAAAGAGGCTTTGTTATTAATCCAAATTGGAGTATCCATATTTTACAAAACCAGCCATATTAAAAAAATGTAGCTGCTGTTTGTAGAGGGAGTTTTCATATTTCAAATGAAACTCTTATGGTGGTCAGAGAGGCTCTTAGTCCCAGGGATCAATATTAGTCCCAGGAATTAATATATAATTAATATATTAATATATTAGTCCCTGGGACTAATATACTTAGGAATTGAACTTTCTTCCTTTTCTTTTTTTTAAAGACTTTATTTATTTATTTGACAGACAGAGATCACAAGTAGGCAGAGAGGCAGGCAGAGAGAGAGAGGGAAGAATGCTCCCCAGTGAGCAGAGAGCCCGATGCAGGGCTTGAACTTTCTGAGAGGAAATTTGGGTTTTGAGGGGGAGAGCTTATAGTCCCAGGAGGTCACAATCCAAAGCACTGGATTATATTTGTGTTGGGCATGTTCTCAATGGGGCTCCAGATAAGTAAATCATCAACATATTGAAGTAAAGCACTGACTCTGGGGAGCTTAAGGGTGAACAAAGCCTTAGTTAGGGCCTGTCCAAATAAATATGGACTAGGAATCTGGGGGCATTGGGATACAGAAGAAAGCATCTTTTAGATCAAGCTCAGTGTACCAGAGAGTCTGAGGGGATCTTTCCTAAGAGGGTATAAAGGTTAGAAACAATTGGGTGAAGAGGAATAATAGCCTCATTGATAGCTTGTAGGTCCTGTACCATTCCGTATGAGCCATCAGACTTTTTTTTTTTTTGGCCAAGATTGGGGTATTACAAGGTAAATTGCAGAGGTGCAAAAGTCCTGCTGCTAAGAATTTTTGTATGAGTTGCTGTAGTCCCTGCCTGCCCTCTGGATATAATAGGTACTGGGATTTTCTGGAGAAGAAATGAGAATCTTTCAGTTGTATCATTATGGATGTGCTGATAGCACCCCAGAGCCAAGGTGTCCCATACCTTGAGGGGGCACCTGTTGAAAAATGGAGACCTTGATGTTTGAAGGGGCTGAGGGCTTAGAGGACAAAAATGCCAGCAGGTTGTGGTCAATCTCAGAAAGCCAAAGATTAGTTTGTACATTTGTTATTATGTCCCTTTTAAGTAATGGAGTGGAGCAATTGGGTAAAACAAGAAAGGAGTGGGTAAGGTATTGTCACCCGAAGAGCAAATTAAAGGTTAAGTGAAATGTCCCCTATTTGGATGCCTATCTATACCAGTCATGAGAGTTGAGGACTGACAGATGACACCTGAGTATTTTACAAGGGTGTAATAAGTAGCTCCTATATCTATTAGTGTTACAGTATTTCTTCTCCTTCGGTGCCCACAGTTCTTGGTCATGCCACTTTGAAGAATGAAGAGGTAGTGTTATGGAACCTAAGCTGGGTGCTGACGGAAGAACCAAGTGGCACTCGGAGACTTTGGAGGACTGGAGTTTTATTTAACACTGGTGGGCTCAGAGGACAGTGATCTCCAAAGGTCTGAGCCCCAGGCACAGACAAAGGGGGTAATTTAAACCCTTTTATTTAGGCATACTTGGTACTTTTGGCATGTGTGGGAAGGAGGGCAGGGAGAAGAACCTGGAAAAGCCCCGGGGCAGGGGCTAGGACTCCTTTGCTGACTCAGTCAGTCATCTTAGAACACAGATTTTCACTTATCAGTAGACCAGATGAAGAATGGTGGGCAGCAAAGCAAATTTTATTGAGCAATAGTAAAGTTTATTGAGTGATAGTATAAAGCTTCTGAAGAGGGAGGGATCTGAGAAGGTTGCCACCTGAGTTTCTAAGTCTAGAGTTTTTTATGGCTTTTTTGGCAGGCTGTTTTAAGCTGATTAACCCCTCATGGACCTATCACCCAATCAGGTTTTGGTCATCTACCTATCACATGGGAAAGGGTGGAGGGCTTCTTCTAAGGTGGTATAAAATCCTTTTAAGGTTGGTCTCTTCTTAGGGTGGTGGGCCCCTTGTCCCTGCCTGCCTTTCTTCCAACTATCCTTCAACATTAGAAATTGAATTTGGGGGGTGCCTGGGTGGCTCAGTGGGTTAAGCCTCTGCCTTCGACTCAGGTCATGATCTCAAGGTCCTGGGATTGAGCCCTGCATCATGCTCTCTGCTCAGCAGAGGGTCTGCTTCCCCCTCTTTCTCTGCCTGCCTCTCTGCCTACTTGTGATCTCTCTCTCTGTCAAACAAATAAATAAATACAATCTTAAAAAAATTGAATTTTGTCTCCTGCCACATTTAGAGTTATCCAAGTCTCTGTCTTTGAGATAGAGGACATGGGGGGTCTTCCCAGCCTCTGGGCCCTGTTAGCCAAAGGAAATAAAGTCCTCCTCCCTTGCTACTTTGATTCCTCTAATCAAGGCACAGAGTTAAGGGCAGCTGTTGGTTTCTTAAAGTGGTCTTGGCCTGAGGTTGTCGATTCCCTGGATGGCCTGGACTTGCAGTTTTAGGGCCTTGGATGACCCTCCCATGCATGGGAAGAAGGGCCGTCTCATCTCCAATGCTCTGGTTGTTTTCAGGCCGGACAAGGCCCTGATAGAAGGAGCATTTCTAACTCTCGGGCCAGATGCTTCAATTGCTAACAACAGAAGCAGCCTTGAGGAGATCCTGGAGCATAGGGAGCGTTTGCGTCTTGTACCTTTAATGGCTTTTGCCTTTGTGTGGACCCAGAGAGTGGCAGGGAGCTAGTTTCTCTGTTACCTTTCAGCCCTTGAGACCACTTCTCAGTTATTGAAGACCTTGAAGACTGTATCCAGAAGTGTAGGGAAAAGGGTCTTCAGGGTTTTGGCTCAGTTCATAATCTCAAGGTTGTGAGAGGAGCCCTGCCTAGGGCTTCACACTGGGTGTGGAGCCTGCTTAAGGCTCTTTCTCTCCCTCTGTGCCCACCATGCCCCCACATATGTGCTCTTTCTCTCTCTCTAAAAATAAATAACAAAGAATATAGCCCCAGGATAAGTGTGAAGAAATAGAGGGAACTGTCCCAAGTAACGGAGTTTGTGCCATAGTGGGAAAGACCAGCTGCTTAATCCCAAAGGGGCATCCTGGCAAGGGGGATGGAACTCCAACTGGTGGTCATGAATTCAGTCAGGTCATTCCACTAACCTTAAAAAGAGTGGGGCATTTTATTTTATTTTATTTTATTTTATTTATTTTTTAAACGTTTTTTAAAGATTTTATTTATTTATTTGATATAGAGAGAGACAGCTACACAGGGGACACAAGCTGGGGTAGAGGGAGAAGGAGATGCAGGCTTCCTGCCAAGCAGGGAGCCCGATGCAGGGCTCAATTCCAGGACCTTGGATCACAACGTGAGTGAAAGGCAGATGTTTAAGGACTGAGGCATCCAGGCATCCCAAGAGTGGGACATTTTAGAGGATGACTAACTCTTCAGGAGTGACCCATCAAGGAGAGAGTCATAGCAAATAGTGGTGGCACTTACTCTTGGGTCATCCGCTTCCCCTGCAACAGGGAGAGCGGGACACTGGGTGGTAGAACTGGATGAGAAAGAGGTGGGAGGACTCACTACTCAGACACATGGGAACGTTCATATAGATCAAGGTGATGGAGGATAGTTGGAAGGCAGGCAGGTAGGAAAAAGGGACTCCCACCCTAAAAGGAAATCACACCCTTAAAAGGATATTAGATCACCCTGGAAGAAGCCCTCCACCCTTTCCCATATGATAGGTGACAAAAATCTGATTGGATGACAGGCACAGGGAGGGTTAATCAGATTAAAACAGCCCACCAACAAACCCCTAAAACTTGTAGACTTAGAAACTCTGGTGGGAACTCCTCTGGGTCCCCTCTCTCTTGGGGAGCTTTGTACTATCATGCAATAAACTTTACTATTGCTCAATAAACCTTGCTTTGCTGCCCACCACTGTTCATATGGTCTACCTCTTCATTCTTTGAAGCAACATGACCAAGAACCACGGGCACTGATGGAGAAAACATCCTGCAACAGAGGTCGTGGCTGGATCCGTGAGATCAGAGGAAAAAGTGGAGAGAGCTGGAAGAAATAAGATGACTGAGTCAGCCAGTGCCAGGGAAGGGTCCCAATGAAATCTGAAATATGTGTGGATTTGCCTCTACCCGCTGTGCCATACATTGGGAACAGACCTCAGGGGATGGAGTGAGAAAGCAAAAGAAAGGGGTCCTTCACCCTCACAGATCCAGTGAGTCCAAACGATGTGGGAAACAAAGGCAGAAAGAAATGTAGATAAAATTAATTATCCTTATAATCTGCTGCCTATTGACACATACTTGAGATAGGCAGATTATAATATTCCTTCAAGGTTCTGAGTCTTCTTTAGCATATGAAAGTCCTTTTGGAACTTCCTAATCTTTATTTCCCCCAACCCCAAGGTGTATAATCACTTGCTCCTCACAATCCCAGGGCATTAGGGAGTAGCAGGCAGCAGCAGCGGCAGCTCTTTGCCCACAGATCCTGACTCCGTGCTTTAATAAAACCACCATTTTTCCCTGAAGACATCTCAAGAATTCTTTCTTGGCCATCATTTCCAGACATCACCAACCTTACCACCACACTAATGTTAAAAACAAACAAACAAACAAACAAACAACAACTATAAAACCTGCATCACAACCCATTTTTTGCTCTTAGACCTTCAGACCACATCAGAGAGTCACCCTGGCCACAGATCTTCAGTTATCTGAGGGGTACTACTTAGGCTGCTTCAGGGTCCAAAGAGAAAGGATAGGGAAGGAGAGGTCCCTCTGAAGGGCAAGAGGGGAAATCCCTTACCCTTTTAGTCAAGGGAGTTCAGGTGGGTCTCCCCTGGGACTTCTGATCCCCACAGAAGAGTAACCTCTGCTGGAGGTTGTCAGTTCCCCAAGGAGGACTAGAGTTGGTCCACCCAAGGAAAGACCCAAGAAATTGTGGAGAATCTGAAGAGAACCCCAGGCTCACAGAGTCTCCTATTATGGGTCACCAAATGTGGGGCAACCTCATCGGGTAGAGGGCAGCAACCTAGTGGGTGAAGGAATTCACTCAAGACAGAACAAAGGAGATAGAAATTTGTTGAATACACTATAAGGAAGTATAGTGACAGGACAGGACAGGACAGGACAGGACAGAAAAACAGAGAGTATTTGCCAGGAGGCAGTGGTTGGTGGGGGGCTATAGTTAGGGGGGAAGGTGAGGAGGCATGGGAACAAATGGAATTTTCCTTTTTACCTGTGTCTTGGTGTAAGAAACCCATTGATCAGCTTGGGTTTGTTGGTATTTTGAAGTGGGGCATCTAATTGGCCTGTTTATAACTTATACAATAGCTATGTTATCATAGAAATGAGAGTATTTATTTATCTTTTTTTAAGATTTTATTTACTTGACAGAGAGAGACACACAGAGAGAGGGAACCCAAGCAGGGGGAGTGGGAGAGGGAGAAGCAGGCTTCCCACCGAGCAGGGAGCCTGATGTGGGCCTCGATCCCAGGACCCTGGGATCGTGACCTGAGCTGAAGGCAGATGCTTAATGACTGAGCCACCCAGGTGCCAAAATAAGAATATTTAATAAAAGTTTCTGAGTTCTGGGTGTTATACACAACCAATGAATCAAGGAACACTACATCAAAAACTAATGATGTACTATATGCTGGCTAATTGAATTTAAATAAAAAAGGAAAAAAAAAACAAATTACTATACAACTGAAAAAAAAAGAGTTTCTGAGTTCTGAAGGAGTCAGGAAGAAAAAGATAAATGATTCAATATTTGCTTATAAATATGTAATCTATAACATTGCTATAAGATTAGATGGCTTAAATAAAAGAGAAAAGGGTGTTTTTTAATCTGAAAACAAAATATTAAAGAAGTAGCAATATTTCAAGCAAAAAGTCATAAAAATTAGAGTCATTGCTGTGACTATTAAAATAGCATTGGTTAAGTAGAGCCCTGAGGTATTGGATGGTGAGCCATGACAAAAAATCCTGAAAGAAAGAAAAATAGAAAATTTTATTACTTGTGGGTCCTGGAGGAGTTATACACAGCATACTTCAAGGGCCTGTGTGTGGAGGTCAAGGCAGGGTGCAGGCAGAGAGAGAAAATGGCAAGATTTGAGGCTCAAATTAGGGTCCATAGAGGGAGGACTTTGTTTTTCTGGGCTAAGGCTGGATCAGTCAATTCAAACTAAAAATAGCAAGGTTTTAGTAAACTTCCCACAGATCTTATCTAAAAGCTACAAAAGGGTGGGGGGTGCCTGGGTGGCTCGGTGGGTTAAGGCCTCTGCCTTCAGCTCAAGTCATGATCCCAGGGTCCTAGGATAGAGCCCTGCATCGGGCTCTCTGCTCAGCAGGGAGCCTGCTTCCCCGTCTCTCTCTGCCTTCTTGTGATCTCTGCCTGTCAAATAAATAAATAAAATAAATATTTTTTTAAAAAAAAGGCTACAAAAGGGAAAGGCCTTGGGAAGCAAAGGGGACTGTTGATCACAAGGACTGTTGGGAGAATCATATAAGGACACTACATTAACTTGTGACTCTGTAGGCTGGTAAGTAGGGCACATGCTTGCATGAGGGGAGGTACTGTCAGCTCACCATACTACAGGCCACACAAAATGTATGTCAAGGCAGCAATGGAGTAACTGAGCTAAACCCTCCACAGTATACCCTGTAATGCCTCGCCGTCAGGAATAACAACCGCTTGTGTGGCTGATGAGTTAAATGATAGAATACATTGTTTTCTGAACTCATTGTAAAGCATATTTAATCAAGGTAATAATAATGAAGCCACTGATGAGTAGACTTGAAATCTCATTCTTGGCATTGCCCCCCAGGTGGATGGCAAGAGCCATGAGAACAAATTGGGGACCTTTGAGAGTGTGGGAATTTGTTGAAATATTTTAAATATATTATGCATGACCTGTATATCCTGAGGTATCTTCTGGAAGCTGGACTGTACCTGTCTTGAATTTTTAATGTCGGTGCAGCAAGAGAGGCCCTGTATAGAGCAGATTCCATCTGATTCAATAGGAAATCAAACACCAGGTGATTACCCATCATCGTTTGTGCTAATGGACCATGCTGTTGATGAGTCAGACTCAGAATACAGTGCAGTGTCTGCATGTGGTTGGCCAGAGTGGCTGATAATTTCTGAATGGCTTTTAATATTTGACCTTTTTGGGCTAGGGTGGTAGCACTCGTTCCTATAACTGACAGTCCAATGATGATGGCCAGTGCCAACATCATAAGGGTCTGAAAAATCCCCCCCTTTTTTTGAATAGGTATGAGAGGTCTCCAGGGTGAGGTGACAGGAGGGTAATGGGTGGCAAGATTAGTAAAAGTAAACCACTGTAATGATAGGGGTCATCTCTGTGGACAGCTTGTGAATGGGGCAGGGTCATGTGGCTCCTGCCCCCTTGAGTCAGGTCCCCAGTAGAATCCAAATAAGGTATTATTTACCATTTAATGTCAGTGATCGTGAGGGTGAGGTCCAATCTTTGTATTCAAGTATAGGAGGTAGAAAGTTACTCCATGGGTGGTTAATTTTGTGCTTACCCACAGGGTGCCCTATTTGAGGTACAGGGTGGGGATTTGGTTTAGTCTAAAGGAGACTTGGGGTGCTTTGGAGGGAATTAGCACAAGGGCTGGTCACTAAGAAGAGCACTGAGAGAGCCAGTGACATGAAGCTCTACGTCAGCCCTGCATGGGGACAGATATGACATGGTTTTACTTGCAAGGCCTAGGCAATTATCTCACATGTATATATGAATATATTTTCTATGTCCAATCTGGCATACTTAGCTGTGGTTTGTGGCAGGGTCTTGGTGTACAACAGGGTCACAGTATGCAACAGGTGTACAACAGGGTGTACAACTTATGGATAAGATGTGGAGAGGAGTGGAGTTGACTCTTTTGGGTATGGAAGTGGTATTGGCAGCGGTGGAAATAATGATTGAGAGAGTCTGTAATGGATGCACAGGGAAGAAAGAAAAAGCTGTAATCTAGTATTCTGAACAGTAGGCACATAGTAGGAGGTCCCTGACCATAAGATGTAAGGAGGGTCCAGCTAAGGATGTTACTACACCGTGCCTAGTGTAGGTTAAAATACATTGTTCATCTTGCCATAAAGGTGAAATGATGTGTAGTGCTCTGACCAGTGGTCAGCAGGGAAATTACTTATAGTTTAGCAATATTTTGAAAGAGGTAGGGTTCACGCAACAACAAGATAGCTATTTTAGAAAAATAGGACTCTTCAGTGTCACCAGAGTTGATCAAATGGAGGCTATTTGGCAACTCAGTTTTAAGGTTGAAAGTCTTTTCCATCCTAGTACAAAAGAATATGGTGGGGATTCCAACGTCCAGTGAGGTTGGGGTGTATTGTCTTTTGTCACTCACTTGAGCAGAAGAAATGTTGTCTGAGGAGTTACAGTGGTTGGGGGTAAGAGAGGACAGCCTGATGGAAGGTGGACTTCTCAGTGGAGATTTATGAAGGTTAGGAGTGACTGGTTGATGTTACATTCTGAATATATTTGCTAGAAGTCTGGCTCAGAATGGAACTACAAGTATGGGGTCTATAGCTTGTTGATCAGATCTCGGTAAGCTCATCAGATCATCAGGGGTGCCCCTTGCAATGGAGCAGTTTCTTGTGATGGAGACCCCATCCACAATGCATATAGATTGTGAGCACATCGATGGCTAATTGTAGAGGCATTTTGTGGATGGCAGTTTTACAATCAGAGATTACCCTATTAAAGTAAAATATAATCATTAGAGCACAAGCCTGCCAGCCATATGGGAATGATTTGGAAACATTATTCTCACAGGATATAATAAAGAAGGTGTAGAATAAAGGTGTAGAATAAAGAAGGAGTGACTCATGTAACCATTGGAAGCTTCCATTGCAACCATTTAATGCAGAGGCAGGTGAGCTCCTAACAGAGTCTGCCAGTACCTGGTACTTAGCCATTCTGTGGTGTAGAAGTGCACCTGACTGATTTTATTCCAGCACATCTCCCAGGACAGTTAGGGCCAATGGGTCTAATAGCAACCCTATTATCCAAGCTTTTCACTTCAAGAGCAGCTTCCACAACAAAATAGGGTACATGAATTTCACTACCTTGCAGGGTCCTTTTTGGGGAAAACAATCTGGATGCTGAAAAAAGGCAGATTCTGATTGCTTTGGATCAAGAGATCCTTTACCTCCTTTTCTAAGGTGGCTAGAGACCTGGACATCCTCTGATTTTGCACAACTGGATTACAGGGTTCCTTTGTGGATTTCCTTTACTAATGTGACTGGCACCCACTAGGTGGAGGGTCTCTTTTCCTCTCTCTGAGATCCACACAGTTCCATTAGTGGGTGCTCAAGCTATAATTTAATTCTCCTGTAAAACTTTTGACAAATTTGGTTTAATTATCCAGAATTTATGACCCAGATAGTTAAGAGAAGAGGCAGAGTCAGTGGCTTTTGGCTTCATTGATGGTACTGAACCAACATATATGGGCCAAGCAAATCTGTATAATCATGATCTCTAAGCAATTTTGTAGGGATTTATTTCTTGGGATCTTTATTATAAGAGGATCATATTGCACACTCTGTCCTTGGTTGGGTCCCCAACATATGGAAGATATGGAGATGATTAAAAAAAATCCATACTGTTTTCCAGAGTGGCTGCAGTATGGAGGTTCCTCAAACAGTTAAAAATAGAGCTACTCTATGACCCAGTGATTGCACTATAGGTATTTATCCAAGGATACAAACAGTGATTCAAAGGGGCACATACATCCCAATGTTTATAGTAACAGTGTCCACAATTGCCAAAATATGGAAAGAGCCCAGATGTCCATCAACAAATGAATGGATAAAGAAGATGTGGTATATTTATACAAGAGAATATTACTCAGCCATCAAAATGAATGAAATCTTGCCATTGGCAACAATATGGATGAAACTAGACAGTATTATGCTAAATGAAATAAGTCAGTCAGAGGAAGACAAATACCATATGATATCTCTCATATGTGGAATTTAGGCAACAAAACAGATGGGCATAGGGGAAAGGAAGAAAAATTAAAATAAGAGGGAAAAGAGAGGGAGGCAAACCATAAGAGATGCTGAACTCTAGGATATAAACGGGGTCGCTGGAGAGGAGGTAGGTGGGGAGATGGGGTATTTGTGTGATGAGCATTAAGGAGGACACTTGATGTAATGAGCACAGGTGTTATATGCAACTGACGAATCACTAAGTTCTACCTCTGAAATTAATAACACAATATAGGTTAATTAAATTGAATTTAAATAAAAAACTAAAAAAAATCAAAATGGTAAAGGAAAGATCCACTTCGTGAGCAGTTGGGAACTGCATCCTCTTTAAGGTAAAAAGAGTGGGGCTTCACTTTAAGTACCAGCAGGGAAGTATTTGGAGAAAACTGGTAGTTTGTGTGGGGGGTTAGAGACCTGAGTGCCGGGAATTAAGGAGTATTAGAGCTTGGGATAAAATTTCTGTCCATTTGAGGACCACCTGTTTTTTAAAAGTTTGAGGAACACATCTTTGAGTAGGCCATTGTGCCTCTCTATAAATCCAGCCACTCGGGGCTGATAAGTTAGGTGGAAACTCCCTAAGTTTCAGTCTAGAGCTCATGACTGTAAGGGCCTATTTAGCCAGAGCAATTCCATCCGGTTAAACAGTGATTTTGTTGTTTATGCAGTAAAACTTAAACTGACCCTGTCCCCCCCACCCCCCAGGGAACTTACTTAAAAGCAAGTCCGGAAACCAGTCCCAGGTAACAAAGCCCAAATACAAGGGCGGGTCAGGCCAGGTGGAGACATCCAATCAGTGAGGCACTCATACTGTCTCCCTAGCTACCAAGGAGTGTGGATCCCACCTTTTGGGCGCCAATTCTGACCAAGGTGATAGGCTAGTTCAAATATCTACTAGGGTAAATTGTAATTCAATTGGCCACCTGTGTGTGGTCAGGCACAACCACATGGTCTTTGCTCTATAAAAGTTAGTCTGTAAGGCAGGGAGGGGTCGCCTCTTTGTAAGAGATGGCCCTGACCAGTCAGTTTGATTCTCGATGCTTGGCGGGAAATAAAGCTTTGCTTGACCTTTGCTTTGTATCAGTATAGCTCCTTTGATCACAGACCCTTTATTGGGGGACCTAACAATGACCAAACAGCTTGGGAAGTGAAATGGGTACCTTGATCTGAATCTATAAAACCTGGTGAGCCAGTTGGAGGTCAGCACCTGTCTAGTTAAAAAGATTACGTGATGAGAAACAGGGTTTCTTTCGTCAGAGAGCAGCCAGGGAACTTAGCGATGACGGTGGTTGCATATCCACTAACTCCAGCAGAGGGCAGCAGTGGCCTGATGAAATCAATTTGCCATACAGAATGGGGTCTGTTGCCCTGAGGCACATTATCTCTGAACTGGGAGCCTTCCACAGTTTTGTTTGAGAACAAAGGGAGTGATTACCGGAAAACAGCTTTGGCTAGAGCCAGAGCGAGGGGGATGGGGGGCACACCTGTTTGTCCTCTCAGTGGGTCCTGTTGTTCCCCTATGGCCTGATGTGAGCCCATTCTGCCAGTGGATAAGGCATCTCTGGAGGAATGGTTTTGTCTAGTACTCTGAGAGGTGGGGCCTTGGAACAGGCACGTAATTTGAATAAGCAGTCTGCAATGTTATAATGCACTTCTGGTATCTATTGGCATATGTATGCAGAGACATGAATGACCACAGTTGGCGTGAGTGAGCTGGATACTTTTTTTTCCAAAAGAAGTCACCCCAGCAAAGCATTCTTTTGTCATTGTTCCAACCAGACTGTAAGCATTGGTTACTGTCCAGAAGTCAGTAAAAATGTATGTCCTCAGGAGATTCCCTTTTTATGGCCTTTTGTAGAGACAGTCACATTGTCACCAATTCTCCTAGTTGGACAGTGCCAAGAGAGCCCCGCTTACCTAATGACATGCCCTTAGCAGGGTGATATACAACGGCCTTCCATCAGGCCTGCACTGTGCAAGGTGATGGTACTGCCACCCATCAAGAACAATTCCCTTTCCATGTCAAACAGTTGGTACCAAACCCTTCGCCCGCCTACCCAAACTGCTGAGAGGCCAGCAGTGGGGGTACTGTTAGTGCACCTCCAGGTCAGTGGACAAGGGGCCGAGCATGGGAGAAGCCACAACCACTTATAATCTGAAAGGCCCTTGGCATCTGGTTCAGCTCTTTCCTGAAGGTATCATTCCCATTTTAACAGTGAAGCCTCAAGTGGCTGTGCCAGGCCTCTGCTGTGTTGAATACTTGAACTAAGGCATGGTGGAGACTGTGTGCAAAGTAGCACAGGCTGTGAGCTCACTGAAATCTCTTTTTCAAAAAAAAAAAAAAAAAGCCTAACAGCCTTCCAAAATTTGTCATTCTAGTGGTAGGTACCAGGCTGCTTTTTGGAGAAGACATTTGGTTCAAAACCACATGGGCAGCCAAGTAGAGAAGTGCTTAGCCCAAAGAAAATATGAGGTGTAATCAGAAGCATCTATTGATTCAACTCAGAAATCTGAGGCCAGAGGACTAAGGGCAGGGGCTTCTGTATGGCTTACTAAGGGCAGGGGCTGGCCACAAAGTGGTTGGTCAAGGTTCTCCACAAAGGAAAGAAGTGGACATGTATAAAACCGTAAGTAGGCTTCAGCAGAATAAATAAGTTTAGAATGTGTTTCCTCCAAAAGGTAAAGAGACCTGATATGTGCTGTACTTGCTGTAGTGTAGTGGGGAATCTGTTTTTGAGAACTTGACGTCTTAGAGTAATTTCTTGGCCCTTAGCTGACAATAATATGCCAAAAAACTTGACAGAAGTTGCTGCTCTTTGTATCCTATGGGGGAATAATTTGTCACTAAGAGTAAATCTTCCTGAATGGCATCTTCAGAAGGGTTCCCATGGCAGAATGTCATCTACATAATGTCAAAGGTGGCATCGAGTTAATCTGAGTAAACTCAGATCTTGTCTGCACAAGTTGTGGGCAATGGCAGGTCTCTTTAGAAAAATCCATGGGCAGCTAAATTAAAGATATACTGGGTCCTCTTGAAACTAAAAACAAACTGAGGTTGTAACTAAAACATGTTGACTAGATCTAGGACAGTAAAGTGGAAGCCTTGAGCTTTTTGAATGTTATCTACCATTCTTAGAATACTGGGCTGGGAGCTTTGATAGCAGAAACCTATGCATTTAAATTTTGAGAGTTGATTGTCCTGCTCAGCGAGGAGTCTGCTTCTCCCTCTCTTTCTGTCCCTCCCTCCACCCCGCTCGTGGTCTCTGTATCTCAAATAAATAAAATCTTAAAAAAAATACTACATTGGGGCGCCTGGGTGGCACAGTAGGTTAAAGCCTCTGTCTTCAGCTCAGGTCATGATCTCAGAGTCCTGGGATCGAGCACCGCATCAGGCTCTCTGCTCGGTGGGGAGCCTGCTTCCTCCTCTCTCTCTCTCTCTTTCTGCCTGCCTCTCTGACTACTTGTAATCTCTATCAAATAAATAAAATCTTTAAAAAAATACTACATTAAAAAAGTCAGACACAAAATACTGCAAATTGTATGATTCCATTAATGTGAAATTTCTAGAAGAAACAAAGCTTTGGGAGACAAAGCAGATGAGTGGTTGCCCATGGCAGGGGAGGAGAGGGGAGAGGGACTGCAATGGGGACAATTAGCAGCCAATTTTAAGACTGGTCAGATGTGGCTGTTAAAGGGTGAGAGGGTGGGGCTAATGAACCCAGTCTCAGGCATACTTCTCACTATGAACTGATGGCTCTCTGTACCTGTTTTGGCTGTTTTTGTGGGGTACTTACTATTTTCACTAAAGAAGTCAGTTGAACAGGTTCCTACTTAGCAGCTCTCATAAGAAAGAAAGCAGGGAGCCTGCTTCCCCCTCCTCTCTCTCTGCCCGCCTCTCTGTCTACTTGTGATCTCTGTCTGTCAAATAAATAAATAAAATCTATTAAAAAAATTGGCCCTCAGTTTCTGGGGGTTGTTCATATTTATTTTCTTTTCTTTTCTTAGGTTCTGGGGGTCTATTAAAAGGTTGTGCATTTGGGGGTCCTTGTAAATACCAGCTAGTTGCCTTATTTTTGTGGTGGTAATAGTTCAGAGCTAGTATTAAACACGCTTATTAACCAGTCAGCCTATTTTTCCCCACTGTTTTATAAATATTTTTAAAATATTTTGAATCTTGAGATGTATAAAATTTTGAGTTTCAGTTTCTAATTCTCTATTATCCTCCCACTGATCTGACCTCACAAATTGTCACTGCAAAGTTCTGCAGTGGACATCTCCGGTGGCCAGACTCATAGGCAGACTCTTTCCAGGTTATCTCTAAAGACCTTGCTGGGATCGGGGTCAGCCTCCACTAGCATAATGGTGTCAGGATCATTGGGGCTGGCACAGAGTATGCCTTGGTATGTCAGTGTGCAGCAACACTGACATACCAAGCAGTGCACTGGGTGCTTCTATGGGACATTTATATTTAGGGAGGGGCTTACTAAATTTCCCCAGTGCTTTAAGCAATCAGACGCCAGGTTCTTTTATGAAGAGCCATTAGATCATGTATCACCTTATGCCAGGGGTGGGACCCAAATATCCCATAAATTCAGGAATAAAGTGTGAGAACATCGTGATATTCAGCAACAAAGAGTCCACATGCCTTGACTGCATTTGCTTTTCAGGAACCATAACTCCTCAAGTGAGGGTGCCCCAGTCAGACTGGCTAGGACTCAGAGTCCTGGTGCCTCCCGAAAAACAGCAGTCAGGGATAGAGAGTCTCCTTCCCCAACTTCCATGGCAACTTTCCTGCACCTTTATGTGGAACCTCAACTTGGACAGGGGTTGACACTCATTTATACAGACCCTTAACTAACACCATGGGACTCTGAAAGTCTTAGCCAGTTCCCTAACAGTTGGCAGCTGGGTCCATGCTTGGAGTTGGAAACACTATGGAAGTCTAACACCACTGGGGAAATTCACCCTCCCTTGGGTGTTAACAATTAGAAGACATGTCTGCAGAACCTCAAACCAGCCCCCAAAGAACAACGCTCTAAGGTTCAGGAGGACTCTGGTTGCTTTGTTCAGAGCTTGCACCTTGGGATGGAAAGCTGTGGCAGCACTCCGCATAGAAAGTATGCAGCAGCACAAAACAGTGTAACTGAATGGCAGCAGGCAGTGGACCCCTCCCAGACAGAATTACCCACCTGTGAGAGCCAATCTGTAAACCATTTGTAGCTAAACTGGTATTTCCCATGGTTGACTGCCAGTGTGACTCAATCCATCATGTTCCTGACATGATTTGTGATTTTGTTAAATTAATATTTATTAAGTAAAGCCCCCACATTGATGGTGAGCTGTGGTTCAACAAAGGACCACAGGGGATTAAAATAGAAGTGTATTACTTACAAGTCCCAGAGGAAGTCCACAGCATATGCCCTGGGGCCACACTAGAAGACAGGGCAGGATGGAAACAGGGCAGGATGCAGACAGAGAGAGGCAGAACCTGGGGCTCATGTTTTTATTAGGGTTTGTGAGTAGAGGAATTTGGGGTTCCTAGGCTAAGACTAAATTTATCATTTCAAAAATAGTGGGGTTTTGGTAAACTTCATAGAGGTCTCATCTAAGGGGTGCACAAAGAGAAGACCCTGAGAGATGGGGAATAATTTTTATCACAAAACCTTTGGAGAAGTTATATCAGGACATTTGTTTGTGAGTCTGCAGGCTATTATCCCAGGAGAAGCCAGTGTCAGTCTGAGGCCTTTGCAGACATGTGGTCAGACCTAACCAATGCCAAGGCAGCAATATCACAGGGTAGATTAGCTTAACTCTTAATGATCATTCTCATCAGCTCATTTAATCTCATGTGATTAATCCTTGGTCTGATTGATCTTGAGTTAGCAATATCATGAATGTATCCATCAGCATTCTGGAAATTCTTACCCAGTTCAGTGGTTTGGTTTCTCAGTTATTAGAAACCTGTACTCCAGAGGACTTGTTAGAGTCTTCCATCAACTTCATTGAAGAGGAAGCACTTTGGACCGTAGTTGATTGTGAAAGCTTTCAGGAAAGCATCTGAGTGGAAAAAAAGAAGTCTATGAATGACAAAAATATCACAATGGCCCTGATTACACATCAGATGACAGTTCATTAAGTGGCACACACATTTAAAAAAATAATTATGGAGAAGCTAAATGGTGGTATAGTAGTACCCTGGCCTTGCCTTTTCCCTGAAGCACAGATAGATAAATATCAAATCATTCTGAATACCCAAGAAATCAACCTGAGGACTGATAGAACCGATTGCACAACTAAAAGGAGAGAAGAGGCCAGATCAAGAAGGTTAGGAAGTACAGAGTTGTTGTTTGGGGGACAAATAGATCACTGTTGCTGCAGGAAGGATGGAGCTCTGGTTGTGGGTAAAGGCTAGAGAGAGCGGAGCGCACAGGGATGTGCACAAGCAGAACACTTCTCCAAAGCTATTGGATGGGAAAATGGGAGGGACTGATTTTCATGAGTTTTTGCAACCAGTGTGTGTGGCTCAAAGATTGGAGTTTTAGAGGTTGGCAGGCTTGGTTCGGTTAGAGATCTGAGAGTGATGCCCTACCCTTGGAGAAAAGGCACGCAAGCAATCCTGGCAGACAGTACCATCTGAGGGTCCCTCATGGGATCCCTCAAGGCACATGGGGAAAGAATATTTGCTTTTCTTGCCGGGAACCTATGAGAGGTGGCATTCTCAGACTCACCTCTCTGGGAACAAAAGAGTTGTAGGTGCCATTTCCTTTACCCACCCTTTCAGCGCAGGCACAGAGACATCTGCTGAGGGTGGTTGAATCAGACACTGGCTATTTAACTTGCCTTTCTCCAAATCCCATCACCTTGTACTCTGGTGCAACTGCCTTTCTTGGTCAAATCTGCAATAGTTCCAGCATGGTGAGAGTCTCTCCCAGAAAACTAGTGCAAGTCCTTGCCACACCAGGTCCCTTAAGTTTAGAGTTTTAAAAGTCAGCATGCTTGGCTGGATAGAGGCCAAAGTGCACTATGGTGGTGCTCCAGGCAGGAAAACAAACAAACAAACAAACAAACAAAAAACCCTGGAGACTGAGTGGAAAGAGCAATCTGAAAAATATCCACGAGGCACAAGGGGAAATTGTTCACTCTTCCAGGAGTGCTTCCCCAAGAGTAGCAAGCTCCTGGAGTCCCCTCTGCATGGACAAAGGATATGACTGACACCATTTCCCTCCTCCACACTATAGCATAAACCAACAACAGTAAACAGCATAGTGCCAACACTGCCTGCCTAACCTACTTACACCAAGTTCCACCCCTGTTTCACTGAGCACATGTGCCTCTCTACAGACACACTGGGCTTCATCCCAATAAGACCAGCAGAAACCCCTGCACACAGCACGTCAACTGACCATAGAGTTCGGCAAGGCTTCAGTTCTAACGGAAATAGCATCAGTTCTCATTTAACAAGCAAACCATCCATGTCAATACAACTGGTGGGTATTCATCCTTTTTTGATGGCTGAGTAATATCATATGGTATATATAACCCAGGTCTTCTTTATCTATTCATTTGTTGAAGAACATCTTGGCTCCTTCCACAGTTTGGCTATTGCTACATCAAAAACAGTGAGCCCAGAGGGCACTTTCAGCTCCAGTCACCATAAATGGCAAGCCAAGCCAGTAGGGAGACCTCCCTCTGCCTGACCACCCTGAGAAGGACTAAAAGATGTGGGCTGTCTAAGATCCTAGGGAAGATATAGAAAGGCTTGTGCCCAGCTCTCAGGGTGGCATGCGCCATGAAGGGATCCTTGGGTGGCACCCAGCATGACCTGGGAGCTTTGGAAGAGGGTGAACACACAAGCCCATGATCACAGGCAGTTGTGGAGTCACAAGGTGCAGAGACACTCGCAGGTCCCCATGTAACTCCTCGAGGAGAGATGCAGAGGGTGGAAGCTGTGGGATTCAGTGGTTTGGCACAGAAAGAGCCCATGCCCATGACTGAGTAACAACTGTCAGGGCATTGTGATTCTCAAAGGGACCCTGGGGCAGCATTCAGTCAAACCTGGGAACTGTGGAAGAGGGTGCATGACAAGCTACCTCAAAAACTAATGATGATTATATGTTGGCTAATTGAACATAACAATAAAAAATAAATTTAAAAATAAGTCATTGCACAAGTATACAATGATATATGCACAAGGATAAGTAAAATATTGTTCATACTAATGAAATGAAAAATTATCTAAAATTTTTACATAGATAATTGGTTAAATAAAAATGGACGGGCACCTGGGTGCCTCAGTGGGTTAAGCCTCTGCCTTTGGCTCAGGTCATGATCTCAGGGTCTTGGGATCAAGCCCTGCTTTGGTCTCTCTGCTCAGCAGGGAGCCTGCTTCCCCCCTCTCTCTGCCTGCCTCTCTGCCTACTTGTGATCTCTCTCTCTGTCAAATAAATAACTATTTTAAAAATGGAGCCAAAAGAACAACAACAACAACCACAAGCAGACCAGAGCGCACCTAGTTAAAAATCACAACACTTTGGCCAAGGTCCAAAGACTGCCCAGCGCAGTCAAGGAGAGCCTCTGCAGATGACTGACATAAGGGATATAGCACCCAAAACACAGCAGGAGAGTGCACACAACACACACCACAGAAACCCTGAAGCACCAGTCCCTGAACAGAATATGAACTCTTCTTCATGAAGCCATTACTCTCAGGAGCAGGAAACAAAAGTTTTTCTAACACAGAGAAGAAGACAGAGACCTAGACAAATGCCAAGACAGAGGAATTCATCTCTGAAAGAACAAGGAAAGGTCATGGTCAGAGATCTAATCAAAACAGATTTAAATGGAGATGGAGAGGAGAAGGGAGTTGAGGGAAATTGGAAGGGGAGGTGAACCATGAGAGACTATGGACTCTGAAAAACAATCTGAGGGTTTTGAAGGGGCGGGAGGTGGGAGGTTGGGGGAACCAGGTGGTGGGTATTAGAGAGGGCACGGATTGCATGGAGCACTGGGTGTGGTCCAAAAACAATGAATATTGTTACGCTGAAAAGAAATAAAAAAATTTAAAAAAAACAGATTTAAGTGAAACCATATGCTAATTGACTTTCTCTGCTTAACAATAAAAATAGATTTAAGTAATATGCCTGATAGAGAATACAAAGCAACAATCCCAAGGATACTAACTGGGCTTGAGAAATGCATGGAAGACATCAGGGAGATCCTTACCACAGAGATAAAAGAGTTAAGTAACAATCAGGCAGAAATGAAAAATACAATAACTGAGATTCAAAACAGACTGGATGCAATGACTACAAGGATGGAAGATGTGGAGGAATGAAAAGTGATATAAAAGAGAGAATAATGGAAAATAATGAAGCTGAACAAAAGAGAGAAAGAAGAATGATGGATTATGAGAGTAGATTTAGGAAACTCAGTGACTCAAACATAATAACATTTGGATCATAGGAGTCCCAGAGGAAAAAGTAAGAGAAAAGAGGGCAGAAGGTTTATTTGATGAAATTAGAGCTGAAAATTTCCCAATCTGGGGAAGGAAACAGACAACCATATCCAGGAGGCACATAGAAGTCCCTCAAAATCAACAGAAACAGGCCGACACTAAGACATATGGAGCACTAGGCATTATACACAACTCACAAATTGTTGAATGCTACAACAAAAACTTATGATATACTATATGCTGGCTAACTGGACATAATAATTAAAAAAAAGACATGGTAGTTAAATTTGCAAAATATAGTGATAAAGAAAAAAATCCTAAAAGCAGGAAGACTGAAGAAGTCCTTAACTTACAGGGAAGATCCATAAGGTTCACTGCACATCTCTTCACAAAAGCATAGCAAGCCAGAAGGGAATGGCATGATGTATTTAAAATGCTGAATGGGGAAAATCTGCAGTCATGACTACTTCATCCAGCAAGGCTGTCATTCAGAATAGAAGGAGAGATAAAGAGGTTCCAGGACAAACAGAAACTAAAGGAGTTCATGACCACTAAATCAGCCCTAGAAGAAATATCAGAGGGGTCTCTTTGGGAAGGAAAGACCAAAAGTGGGAAAGTCTAGAAAGGAAGAGAGAAAATCTGCAGAAACAACAATGACAAAAACCAAGTAATAAGATGGCCACACACTCACACACACATACACACACACACACACATAACAAAAATCAAGTAATAAAATGGCTACACACACACACACACACACACGCACACACATTTACATTCAGAGTAATTATATATATGTAATTACTCTGAATTTAAATGGACTAAATGTAATAAAAAGTTATAGGAGGTCAGAATGGAAACAAACAAACAAACAAATGACAAACAAGACCTATTTATATTCTTCCTAGGAAAGACTAATTTAAGACTTAAAGACACTTGCAGATTGAAAGTGAGACAATGGAGAAATGATTATCATGAAAATGAACATCAAAAGAAAGCTGGAGTATTAGAACTTATATCAGAAAAATAGACATTATTTTACTTAAATATTTTATTTATTTATTTGAGAAAGAAAGAGAGAGAGAGAACGGGGGAGGAGCAAGGGAGAGGGACAAGTAGACTCCACTCTAAGTGCAGAGCCCAACATGGGGCCTGTTGTCATGACCCTGAGATCATGACCTGAGAAAAACCATGAGTTGGACCCTTAAATGACTGAGCCACCCAGGAAACCCAGAAAAAAAAACTAGATTTTAAACCAAAGACTGTAACAAGAGATTATAAAGGAAACATATCATAATAAAGGGGGCAATCCAACAAGAAGATTTAACAATTGTAATTATGCCCCCAACTAAAAAAAAACATAAAGGAACTGATTGGTAATAATACAATAATATTAGGGGACTTTAACTCCTCACCTATAGCAATGGACAGATCGTTGAAAAAGAAAATCAACAAGAAAACATGGCTCTGAATGCCACACTGGACCAGATGGACTTCATGGATATATTCAGAACATTTCTTCTTAAAGCACCAGAATATACATTCTTTTCAAGTGCACATGGAACATTCTCCAGAATAGATCACATTCTAGGTCATAAATTAGGACTCAAAAAATACGAAAAGGTTAAGATCATACCGTGCATATTTTCTGACCACAACACCATGAAACTTGAAGTTGAACATAACAAGAAATTTGGAAAAGACCACACATACGTGAAGATAGAATAACTTCCTAATAAAGAATGATTGGGTTAAACAAGAAATTAAAAAAGAAATAAAAAAAAACATGGAAACAAATGAAAATGAAAACACAAGAGTCCAAAACCTTTGGGATGCACCAAAGGCAGTCCTAAGAAGGAAGAATATTGCAATATAAGCTTACATAAAGAAGCGGGAAAAACCTCAAATACACTACCTAACCTCACATCTAAGGAGCTAGAGAAGGGCCAGCAAGTAAAGCCTAAAGCCAGCAGAAGGGAAATAAATAAAAAGATTCAAGCAGAATTAAAAGATATAGAAACTAAGAAAACTGTAGAATAGATCAATGAAACCAGGAGATACTTCTTTGAAAATATGAATAAAATTGGTAAACCCCTATCCAGATTTGTCAAAAAAAAAAAAAAGAAAAAGGACCAAAATAAATAAAATAACAAATGCGAGAGGAGAAATAATAACCAACACCACAGAAATATGAAGAATTATGAGAATAGTGTGAAAAACCATATGCCAACAAATTGAGCAATCTGGAAGAAATGGATGAATTCCAAGAAACATAGAAACTACCAAAACTGGAGTAGGAAAAAATAGAAAGTTGGGACAGACCTACAACCAGCAAAGAAATTGAATCAGAAATCAAAAATCTCTCATCAAACAAAAGTCCAGGGTCAGATCACTTCCAAGGGAATTTTGCTAGACATTTAAGAAGAATTAATACCTATTCTTCTCAGATAACTCCAAAAAATTAGAAATGGAAGGACAATTTCCAAACTCCTTCCATGAGGCCAATATTACCCTGGTTCCAAAACCAGAAAGTGACCCCACTAAAAGGAACTACAGGACAATATTGCAGGTGAATATGGATGCAAAAATTCTCAACAAGATACTTGAACTTAACAGTACGTAAAGGAATTATTCACCATGATCACGTGGTATTTATTCCTTGGATGTAAGGGTGGTTCAATATTTGCAAATGAATCAACATGATACACCACATTAATAAAAGAAAGTATAAGAACCATATAATCTTCTCAGGAGAGGGAGAAAAAGCATTTGACAATATACATATACCATTCTTGATAAAAACTCTCAATAAAGTAGGGATAGAGGGAACATACCTCAACATAATAAAGGCCATATATAAAATACCCATAGCTAATATAATCTTCAATGGGGGGGTACTTTTCTTCTATGATCAGGAATAAAACATTAATGTCCATTTTCACCACTGTTATTCAACATAATACTGGAAGTCCTAGCCCCAGCAATCAGACAACAAAAAGAAACAGAAGGCATCCATAGTGGCAAGGAAGAAGTCAAACTTTCACTGTTTGGAGACAACATGATACTCTGTAGAAAACCAAAAGACTCTACCAAACAATCACTAGAGCTAATACATGGGAATTCAGCAAATTTTCAGTATATAAAATTAAGGTACAGAAATCTGAAAAAAATGTATGGAATTCTGTTCCATTTCTATACACCAGTAATGAAGTGACAGAAAAAGGAAATCAGAGAATTGATCACATTTACAATTATGCCAAAAACTATACAATACCTAGAAATAAACCTAGACATAGAGGTAAAAGATCTGTTGTCTGAAAACTATGGAGCACTTTTGAAAGAAACTTAAAAAGACATAAAGAAATGGAAAGAAAAAGGGGGGCACCCGGGTGGCTCAGTCATTAAGCAGCTTCCTTCAGCTCAGGTCATGATCCCAGGGTCCTGGGATCGAGCCCCACATCAGGTGACCTCCTCAGTGGGGAGTCTGCTTCTCCCTCTCTCTCTGCCTGCCATACTGCCTACTTGTGATCTCTATCAAATAAATAAATAAAATCTTTTAAAAAAAGAAAGAAATGGAAAAAAAATCTCATGTTCATTGATTGGAAGAACAAACATTGTTAAAATGTCTATGCTAATGGCAAGATTTCATTTCTTTTGATGGCTGCATAGTATTCCATTGTGTATATATACACCACATCTTCTTTATCCATTCATTTGTTGATGGACATCTAGGTTCTTTCCATAGTTGGGCTATTGTGAACATAGCCGCCATAAACATCCAGGTGCACGTGCCCCTTCAGATCGCTATGTTTGTATCTTTGGGGTAAATACCCAGTAGTGCAATTGCTGGGTCATAGGTTAGCTCTATTTTCAACTTTTTGAGGAACCTCCATGCTGTTTTCCAGGGTGGTCACACCAGCTTGCATTCCCACCAACAGTGTAGGAGGGTTCCCCTTTCTCCGCATCCTCGTCAGCATCTGTCATGTCCTGACTTGTTAATTTTAGCCATTCTGACTGGCGTGAGGTGGTATCTCATTGTGGTTTTGATTTGTATTACCCTGATGCCAAATGTTGCCATTTGCGACGACGTGGATGGAACTAGAAGGTATGCTTAGTGAAATAAGTCAATCGGAGAAAGACAATAATCATATGATCTCCCTGATATGAGGAAGTGGAGATGCAATGTGGGGGGTTTGGAGGGTAGGAAAAGAATAAATGAAACAAGATGGGATCAGGAGGGAGACAAAACATAAGAGACTCTTAACCTTGCAGAAAAACTGAAGGTTGCTGGGGGGAGGGGGGTTGGGAGAGGGTGGTGGGGTTATGGACATTGGGTATGTGTGTGCTGTGGTGAGTGCTGTGAAGTGTGTAAACCTGGTGATTCACAGACCTGTACCCCTGGAGCTAAAAATACATTATATGTTTATAAAAAATTTTTAAAAAATTAAAAAATGTCTATGCTACCCAAAATAATCTATGCATTTAATGCAATCCCTATCAAAATAACTACCAACATTTTCCATAGAGCTAGAGGAAAAAATCCTAAAATTTGTATGGAACCATGAAATAACCAATAGCCAAAGCAATCCTGAAAAAGAAAAGCAACACTGGATGCATAAAAATCCTGACTTCAAGCTCTATTACAAACCTGTAATCATCAAGACAGTATGGTACTGACACAAAAACAGACGTATAGATCAATGGAACAGAATAGAAAACCCAGAAATGGACCTACAAATCTATAGTACCCTAATCATCAACAAAGAAGGAAAGAATATCCAATTATATAAAGACAGCCTCTTCAATAGTGTTGGGAAAAGTAGACAGCAACATGCAAAAGAATAAAACTGGACTGCTTTCTTACACTATACACAAAAAAAATAAATTCAAAATGGAAGAAAGACTTATGTGAGAGGCAGAAACCCATCAGATTCCTAGAGGATGACACAGGTATAAACCTCTTTCACCTTGGCCAACTCCTTACTAGACACATCTCCTTAGGCAAGGGAAACTATGAGCAAAATGAGCATATTGGGACAATATGCAAAGGCAAAATGAGCTATTGAGACTTCAAGATTAAAAGCTTCTGCACAGCAAATGAAACAACAAAATTCAAAGGCAATGTCTGGAATGGGAAAAGATATTTTCAAATTATATATCTGATAAAGGATTAGTATCCAAAATCTATAAAGAACTTATCACACTCAACACCCCAAAAATAAATAATCCAGTTAAAAGTGAGCAGAAGACATGAACAGAAATTTTTCTAAAGAAGATGTACAGATGGCTCAAAGACACATGAAAAGATGCTCAACGTCACTCATGATCAGGGAAATACAAATCAAAACTATGGTAAGATAACTCCTCACACCTGTCAGAGTGGCTAAAGTTAAAAAGAGAAAACAAGAGTTGTTCATGAGGCTGTAGAGAAAGGGCAATCCCTTTACAGTGTTGGTGGGAATGCAAACTGGTGCAGCCACTCTGGAAAACTATATAGAATTTCCTCAAAAAGTTAAAAATAAAACTCCCCTATGACCCAGCAATTGCTGGGTATTTATCCAAAGGATACAAAAATACACATTCAAAGTGGCACATTCAACCCAGTATTTATAGGCAGCATTATCAACAGTTGCCAAACTATGGAAAGAGCCCAACTGTCCATCGACTGATGAATGGATAAAGAAGATGTGAGATATATACAATATATATCCAAATATATATATATATATATATATATATGAAATTTTACATATAATATTTTATATAACGGACTATTACTCCACCATCAAAGAATGAAGTTTTGCCATTTGTAATGACATTGATGGAGCTAGAGTGTATTATGCTAAGCCCAATAAGTCAGTCAGAGAAAGACAAATACCACATGATTTCACTCATATGTGGAATTTAAGAAACAAAACAGGTGAACATAAGGGAATAAAAAAAAGAAATAAGGAAGCAAGCCATAAGATTCTACTCTTAATGATAGAAAACAAACTGAGGGTTGGTGGAGGAAGGTTGGGTGCCAACGGCCATGAGTATTAAGGAGGGCACTTGTGATGAGTGCTGGGAGTTATATATAGGTGATAAATCACTAAATTCTACACCTGAAATCAATTTTACCACATATGTTAACTAACTAGAATTTAGGCAAAAACTTGAAAAGAGAAAAAAAAACTGTCAATGTTTACTGTACACCTTTGTTATGACCCCTGCATTCCAGAAACATTATATAACCAACATAAGTACATCTACATCAAATGAAAATATATTAGAAGTGTTCATGAATTTTTTTGTAATGATAAAAAATGAAAAATCCAAACATCCATCAACTGTAGTTTGAATTATTTTAAACTGCGATGTATCTGTACAACAGAATGCTGCTATACAACAATAAAGAGTAACAGAAGCTCTCACTCTCTTTCTCTGCTGTGTGGGGACACAGCAAAACTGTTGCTGTCTATAAACGTGTCTCACCAGAAACTGAATCAGCTGCACATTGATCTTGGACTCCCTAGCCTCTAGAACTGTGAGAAAATAAATGCCTGGTGCTTAAGCAACTAGTCTAGCATATTTTATTAGGTCAGAATGAGAAGAATCATAGATATTTTGGTCTTGAGAAGGATGCTGCTGTAACAACTAAAATTGTGGAAGTGGCTTTGTAAATGGGTAGAGGCTGGAAGCATTTTGAGCTTCTACATGCTAGAAATAGATGCTAAAGGCAATTCTGGTGAGATCTCAGATGAGGAACATGGTATCAGAATCTGAAAGAAAGGAAATCCTTGTTTTATAAAACAGTAAATGATTTTACTTAACTGTGTTACAGTGTTTTTTGGAAGATAGGACTTACAAGCAATGAAATTGGATTTTTTAGCTGAGGATATTTGCAAGCACAGTTTTGAAACAGTGGCTCAGTTCCCTGAATGCTTACTAAAAAAAAAAAAATGCAAAATGCGAGAGATGATTTGAAGAGGGAATTATTAGATAGAAACCAGAACTTGAAGATTTGGAAAGTTTTCAACTTATTCAAGTTGCAAAGAGTGAGAAAGCTTGCTCTGAAGAGAATGTAAAGAGTGTAGCAGAATAACCTTTTGACAAAGATATAATGAGTGCAACTCATTTACATAATCTGCCATCTCAGCAGAAGTCAAGAATAGAGATGGGATTACACAAGTAGAGACACTGCCAGCATGAACATAAGGAAAGAGAAAAAGCAGGATGGAATGGAGGAAGGCTGTTCAACTTCTTGAATTATACAAGGTGGGACCATAGAGCTATTTGCTTGTAAAGTGCTTTATCCTTAAAGCAAAGGGAGGAGTGATCCTTAAGGCAGTTCAGAGATTAGGGATACTGTCTCAGTTTCATCAGGTCCAACGGCAGGCATAGCCCCTGGGCTGGGTCCCCAACCGGCAGAATCCTATGGAGGATTGCAGAGACCTGAAGGGGTGGGACCTCAGCAGAGCAGGAGAGGTGATGCTGTCACCCCAGTGGCACTTGGGCAATTGTGGAGATGGTGTCAGTCCAAAATCTGAAGGAGTAGGCTGTTAGGATGGAAACCAGAGGGAGAGTTACATTTCAAACCCAAAACCAGTTTGCCAGCAAAATTTCTTCTTGCTTGTTGGACATCTGCATCAAACCAAAGTGGATTATTCTAGAGCCTTAAGATTTAATGTATTTATCCATAGGACACAAAAGTGCTGATTTGAAGGGGCACACACACCCCAAGGCTTACAGCAACACTATCAACAATAGTCAAATTATGGGAAAGCCTAAATGTCCAATGACTGATGAGTGGATAAAGATGTGGTGTGTGTGTGTGTGTGTGTGTGTGTGTGTGTGTGTGTATTACTCAGCCATCAAAAAGAATGAAATCTTTCTAATGGCAAAGACATAAATAGAACTAGAGTGTATTATGCTAAGCAAAATAAGTTAGTCAGAGAAAGACATGATTTTACTCAAATGTGTAATTTAAGAAACAAAATATGTCAATATAGGGGAAGGAAAGGAAAAAATATGATAAGATAAAACCAGAGAGGGAGGAAGATATAAGAGACTCTATAGTTAAGAGAAAAAACTGAGGGTGGCTGGAGAGAGGTGGGTGGGGGGATGGGCTAAATGGGTGATAGGTATTAAAGAGGGCACTTGCTGGGATGAGCTACACTATATGTTAAATAACTTGAATTTAAATAAAATAAAAAACCAAAACATAAAGATCTAATGAATTTTCATCATTACATTCTGGACCTGCATGGGACCCACAATCTCCCTCTTCTTTCTGATTTCTCCCTTTTCAAATAAGAATTTTTTTTAAAGATTTTATTTATTTATTTATTTGACAGAGATCATAAGTAGGCAGAGAGGCAGGCAGAGAGAGGAGGGGAAGAAGATTCCCTGCTGATCAGAAAGCCTGATGCGGCGCTCCAGGACAGGACCCGGGGATCACAACCTGAGCCGAAGGCAGAGGCTTTACCCCACTGAGCCACCCAGGTGCCCCTCAAGTAGGAATGTTTAATTTATGCCTGTCCTGATTTTGTATTTTGGAGGCACATAACATTTTTGGTTTCATAGGTTCATAGCTAGAGTGGAAATTTACCTCAGTGTCTCACCCATAGCTGATTTAGATTGTATTCATATGAGACTGGACTTTGTTGATGCTAGAATGAGGTTTTTGGAGCTGTTGGGACGAGATGAAAATATTATGTATGCAATAAGAATCTGACTTTGGGGGACTAGGGATAGAATGTTACAGACTGGATTGTGTCTCCCCAAATTTCATATGCTGAAGCCTTAACCTCCAGTGTGACTGCATTTGGTGATAGGACCTATCAGGAGGCAATTAAGATTAAATGAACACATAGGGTGTGGCCCTGGTCCAATAGGAGGAGACACCAGAGAACTCTTCCTTCTTTCTTTCAGTCATATAAAGACGCAACAAGAAAACAATTATTTGTAAACCAGGACAAGAGCCTTACTAGAAACTCAGTCTGCTAGCACCTTGATCTTGGACTACTCAGTTTTCAGAACTATGGGAAATAAATCTGTTATTTAAGCTATCCAGTCTAGTATTTTATTATGGCAGTTGAAGCAGGCTAATGCACATAATACACCTAATAGCACATCTCCAACTTGTGTGTACTGATACACCAACAACACTACAATAAGACCACCCCTGCATATGAAAATCTCATATAGCATACATGCTTGTGTTTAAAGTCAGAAAGTGAGATTTCTGTTATTATTTCTTGGGTACATGTTAGTTCTCTTCTAAAAACCTTAGTGTTTGGGACATCTGGGTGGCTCAGTCAGTTAAGTGATTGCCTTTGGCTCAGGTCATGATCCCGGGGTCCTGAGATAGAGTCCCATGCTGGTCTCCTTGTTTGGCAGGGAGCCTGCTTCTCTCCCCATCTGCTTGCCATTCTGCCTGCTTCTGCTCTCTCTGTCAAATAAATAAATAAAATCTTTTAAAAAATAAAAAAGAAAAACCTTAGTGTTTCAAATTTCCAGTCTAAATTTCTCTTGAGGTAACATTTTATATATGGTATGAGATAGATATCATGTTTCTATTTTGTGGTTAAGTTAGTTACCAGATTGACCTAACTTCATTTATTGAAAAACTATCTTCAATATTCTGAAGTGTCACAGTTATGAATCAAATACCCTTGAGTGGGGGTCTTTTACTGAACTCTTTATTCAGTTTTTTTATGATTGCACCAATAGTCACTATGTTAATTACAGTAGCCTTGAAATACATTTTGACATCTGGTAAAAGGAATTCTTCCAACTTTGCCTCTCTCCTGCAAGGTTATCTGATTATATTCGGTTATTAGCATTTGCATATGCATTTCAGATTCACCCTTGCAAGTTGTACACACACACAAACAAGAATTTTGAATAAGTTTCTAACTAATCCATAGATCAAATTTCTAAATATTAAAGTTCCTAAAATATTGAGTCTCCCACTCTTTTATCATGGAATATCTCTCTGTTTAGGACTTCCTAAATTTCTCTCAAACAAAGTTAGATTTCTATGTACATATATTTTGATTTATTCATAGACTATTTCAAATATTCAAATTCTCTTTTAATTTGATGAATTATTAAATTTATATACTACCATTCAATATAAAAATGTAAAGATACACTTGATTTTTGTATACTGACATTGTATCCAATGGCTTTAATACCTCCACTAATTTGAATAGTTCAATTGCATTTTAAATTTTCTACCGTCCTGTCAACAACTCATTTCCAATTAAAATAAATTTTATTTCTGTACTTGCCTCATTATATTAGCTATGATCCAAGAAAATATATAAATAAAATAATATAAATATAAATAAATATCAATGCTGGTTGATGGCATTGTAGACTTATTTGTGGTTTTAAAGGGGAAAATTTGTACACTTAAATACTAAATATGACATTTATCTAAGGTTTTTTAAGAGATTCCCTTTGTCGCTCAAAGAAATTACTTTCTATTCTTAGTGTCCTAAGAATTTTATCACAAACATATATTGTTTTAACAGAAAAATATGGACTTGGGGGGTCCTTATGTTATTTTTCTTCTTTAATGTACTAATGCAGGTATTTGCAATAATTAATTTTTTTAAAAGATTTTATTTATTTATTTGACAGAGAGAGATCACAAGTAGGCAGAGCGGCAGGCAGAGAGAGAGGAGGAAGCAGGCTCCCCGCCGACCAGAGAGCCCGATGCAGGGCTGGATCCCAGGACCCTGGGATCATGACCTGAGCCGAAGGCAGAGGCTTAACCCACTGAGCCACCCAGGCGCCCCTGCAATAATTAATTTTTAAATCATTCTTCAAAACCTCTTTATTACAAGTGTTCTTAAATATTTCTGTGCATTACAGAATGGATGTAACATTCATTCACTGATATAATACTGTTTTAAATGCAGCTTGCAGGCAACATTCTTCAAAACATATTTACTGCAAGTGTTCTCAAACAGTTCTCACATGATGGGGCGCCTGGGTGGCTCAGCGGTTAAGCCTCTGCTGTAGGCTCAGGTCATGATCTTGGGGTTCTGGGATTGAGCCTGCATGCGGCTCTCTGCTCGGCGGGGAGCCTGCTCCCCCACCCCGCCCCCACCAGCTGCCTCTCTGCCTACTTGTGATCTCTGTCTGTCAAATAAATAAAATCTTAAAAAAAAAAACAAAAAACAGCTCTCTACATGCATTTCAGACTTGGCTCTAAACGCAGCATGGCAATTGTGTTGTTAGAAATATCTTAATTACAACAGCTCTTAACACTAACCTGCATGCATTTCCGAATGAGCGTAAGTTCTATGCACTAATATCGCTGTTCTCAACGCAGCTTGCATGCAGCATCTTAGAAAAATCGTTCTTACAGTTGTTCTTAAAAAGTTTTCTTCATGCTTTACAGAACGGCTGTGCATTTCTTTCACTGATATAACACTATATTAAATGCAGCTTTCAGTTAGAGTTCTTAGCAACATCTGTGTGTGTAAGCCAATCAGCTCTTTTTTTTTAAACTGAAACACGCTTAACATATTGACCATTATATTAGTTTCCAGTGAATAACATCCTGCTTTGATATTTATGTTGCAAAATGATCACAATAAATCTAGTTAAGGTCCATTAACACACACACGCACACACACGCGCACACACACACACAATCCATCAGCACACACATTTACAATATTTTTTCTTGTTATGAGAACTTTTAAGATCTAGTCTCTTACCAACTTTCAAATATACAATACAGTATTCCAGTCTTACTAACTATGGTCACCACCTTGTACACTATATCCCCAGGACTTATTTACTTTGTAACTGGAAGCTTGTACCTTTTGACCACCTTCATCCACTTTGCACACTTCCCACCCCCTGCCTCTAGCAACCACCAACCTTCTCTCTGTATCTATGAACTTTTGAAAACCGACTTTCAAATATAGATCTCAAATCATGAGAATTAACCCCATATATTATCCTTTTATAGATAACTGGACTTCATTTTTAATTTTCTATTAATTTGAATCAAAGTTTATGAGCAACAGGGGTCTGTAATGTTTCTTCTTACATATTTAGTGGGATTTATTGTGAATATATCCAGCCTGGAGTTTTTTAAGAGGGCTTTTAATCACATGACTTTACTTTAGAAGCTGTATTTTCTAGGAAGTTTACTATTTCAACTATATTTTCATATTTAATGACCTAAAGTTGTTCATTGCATCTTTTTATAATCTCCTTAAAGTACATATGAACGGTAAGAATATCATTGTTTTTCATTCTTGATATTGGTTAGTTGAGTAATCCCCCCCCTTTTTTTTCTGTTTTTGTTTTTAGTGAAGCACACCAGAGGTTTATCCACATTACCTTTTTTTTTTCTTTTTTAGATTTTATTTATTTATTTGACAGAGAGAGACCACAAGCAGGGGGAGCAGCAGGCAGAGGGAGAGGGAGAAGCAGGCTTCCTGATGAGCAGGGAGCCTGATGTGGGGCTTCATCCCAAGACCCTGGGATCATAACCTAAGCCAAAGGCAGAGGCTTAACTGAGCCACCCAGGTGTCCCCACGCTAATAATCCTATTAAAGAATCAACTTTTGGCTACTCTTGTTATATGTTTGTTTTATTAATTTCTATTCTTATTTTTGTTATTTTCTTCATCTATTTTTTTGGTTAAATTTGTTGTCATTTTATTGCAATTACCCGAAGAGAGTGATTATATCAGAAATAACCAGACTTTCTCATTTTCTAGAATTTCCTCTAAGGAGCATTGATTTCCATGAAGCAAAAACAAATTTTTACATAAGCACCTTTGTTAGTAATCAAATCATAGTATGTTCTGATTTACTTCGGGATTTTTTTTTCTTGGATTTTGGGTTATTTGGAAATATAGTTATTAATATCTCAATATAGAAATGATTTTCTAGTTATATTTTATTATTCATTTCTGGCTCAAATTTATTTTGGAGTCAGGAAATATATTCTGAATGATTTCAATCCTTTGAAATTATTGAGGCATCCTCTAGACCCAATACGTTGTTAATTGTCATAAATGCCTGGTGTGTAATTTTCACATGTTAAACTTGATGGATATAGTGTGTTTATAAACATCTATTTGGTCAGTATATTAACCGCATATCAAAATCTCTAAAACCTTGCATATTTTTCACTCTTCAGCTTATTCAATGAATCACGTCCCTGCTCTCTATTGGCCAGAAATATTAATGTGCTTTCTTATGTTGTATGTGGTAGACAAATAACATTGTCTGGTCAGTTAGGTACAATTGTTCACAATTCTCTTTAAAACTGCTTAAATGTTTTGGAGGAAGAATGAAGCAGGGTAAGAAACATAGAAAATAGCGAGTATTTTTTTTTATTTTTATGTTTTTAAAAATAAAAAGCACTCCTCCCAGGAGCGAAAAGTTAGATGAATTCTCTTCTTTTATCCTCATGCCCATGGTTTGTACATCTGAGTGTACAAGGCATGGTGACTATGTCTTCTTCCAAAAATGGATGGAGGCAATAGGACTCCAACATTACTCTGTGATATTCTCCCCCTGCCCCCATCTCTTTTTGTTGCCTTTTTAAAATTATTTTGGAACTTCTGGAAATGAAGCTTCTTCTGTCCTTATTGATATACTTAAGGCTATAAATTTTACCTCTAAGCATAGCTTTCAAGGCATCCTAAATATTTTAATGTGCCATAATCTCACTGTTGTTCAAGTGAAGGTATTTTCTATTTTCTTTGTGATTTCTTTCAGAATTTGTGGGTCATTTAGGTTACATAATGTTCTGTCTTGGGTTTGGTCCCTCAAACACTTACAACAGTAGCTGTTTCCTAAGTACCTCAAGAACTTACTTCATGTATTTGTCCAGGTTCTATCATTGCTGTAGATGGAAAGATTAGCCTTAGATAAACTACTTAATCTGGATAGAAACTGAAGTTTAAGTATATTTTAGATCTGTAAAATAGATCAATATGAAAATAACAAAATTCTGCTAATGTATACACATACCTGAATTCTTGGTGCTTGTGGAAAGCATCCAAAAATTTTTGAAATTTTTAGTGTTTTATTATGATATAGATAATTCAGTGTAATATTATCATTAGAGCAATTTTATGATATTATAATTTATGAGGGGACAAAAACACTGAACAAAGTTACCTAAAACTGAACTTCCAAAAATTTTTTTCTTAAATTTCATCTAGCTTTAAAGCTTGACTTTTTTCCACCTTATTGAAGTATAATTGATATATAAAACACAGCACATAATTAATGTATACAATTTGGTGATTTTGAATTCTGAACTACAGTTGGCAAAAACTGCCTCTGTCAATTTCAAAATCAGTATGCCTTTCATACTGATAGGCAATAAATATTAATTCACTACCTCTCCTGTGTCCAGAACCTCCAAGGATCCTATAGCCATACTACCACTGTCTCCAGATAGCAGAAAACATATTGATGTGGTTAGATACTTTAATTACAGAATACTTTGAATTTTTTTAAATTTAAAATCTGTTAATTAACATATAGTGTTATTAGTTTCAGAAGTAGAGTTCAGTGGTTCATCAGTTGCATATAACACCCAGTCCTCATTGCATCAAGTTCCCTCCTTAATGCCCATTACCCAGTTACCCCATCTACCCCCCACCTTCCCTTCTGCAACCCTCAGTTTGTTTCCTAGAATTAAGAATCTCTTATGGTTTGTCTCCCTCTCTGATTTCTTTAATTTTTAAAAAACAGAAGATATGGAGATCTCAAAGACTGTCCCTTGTAATAAGTATTGCTCCAATCATTTTATAAGAATTATCTCCTTTAATACAACAAATCTGTGAGGTAATCAGTCATATTATTATGTCTGTTATTATTTCTGTCATTTGTCAAATGAGGTAATAAAGGGTGAAAAATTTGCCCAAGATGAATCCCTCAGAAAGATGTGTATTCCAGATTTGAACTCTTGATCCCTGACTCCAGACCTTTGTTTTAATTCCCATCTCCACAGTAGTACCTAAACATTGGACCTGAAGCAGTTGTGTTTGCTGAAGCAAATTACTTTGAGACAATCATGTGTCTTTTAAACACGGACATATCAGGTACGTGGGGCTGAGCCCAGCAGGTCTGAGCTACTTGGAATAAAAGTCTGTGGGGCCTCCTGAATTTTTTCTATCTGTCCCTGTATTATTTCTATCTGCCTCTGGGGCTTTTGTTAGGCTGCTTGGACTGTGTCTCAGCCCTGCAGTGCTATAAACCACCTCCCCCCATGTCATTCTGTGTCCCAAGTGCTTAGCGGGGCCTGTTCAAGTGGAACCATTGTTTTCATTCATTTCACTTGGACATTCAAATCCTAACCTGCCAGGAGCTCCTGCACTGCCCTGAAGACTGCTGTGTGCACAAGTTGGTCTCAGGTCCCAATCCTGAGGCCCTGCGTGGGTTTCTGAGAAAAGAGCTCTCAGCTGAACCAAATGACTGGAGACATGATGAGATGTGTATCTCAGGGAATGTGTGAAAACAGCAGGGCTTAAAAATTAAAAAAAAAAAAAGATTAAAAAGAAAAAAAAACAGGGCAAAATAGGACAAAACAGGACTATGGCAGAGAAAATTCTCTGAGAATAGATATGGGACTGAGATGGGAAGTATTTGGTTATTCTTTCTACATGCATGGCCCCATTTTGAGTTATTCGATCTCATATATTTAAAATCATGCAGTACAATTTTAGTTTCTAATAGCACATATAGAATACTTGCACTATAAAACTAGAAGATATCATTCACTATGAGATGGTAGGACATGAACAGAATTGGGAGCCACACAGGTGGGGGCCTGAAAACAAAGGCTGCCCTATGACAGCTGCATAAGCTTGGACAGGTTAGAAAATCTCTGTTCCCTCCTGTGTGAGGGAGGAGATGGCACAGTAAAATATTACTTAGAACTTCACTGTCCAATATAGTAGCTATTATCCCTATGCAGCCATTTAAACTATATTTAAAATTAAATTTGGTCACTCAGTCAATCTAGCCACATTTCAAGTGCTCAAGAGCCACATGGGGCTTGGGGCACCTGCGTGGCTTTGTCAGTTGAGCAGCTAACTTTTGATTTAGCTCAGGTCATGATCTCAGGGTCATGAGATTGAGCCCCGTGGTAAAGCCTGCTTAAGATTCTTTTTCATCCTCTCTTTCTCTGCCCCTCCCCCATTTGTGCTGTGCTCCCTGTCTTAAGAAAGAAAGAAAGAAAGAAAGAAAGAAAGAAAGAAAGAAAGAAAGAAAGAAAAGGAAAGAAAGAAAAAAGAGCCATGTGGGGCCAATAGCTATCAAACTAGAATACTGAACAGCACATGCATGAAATCATCACAGAACATTCTAATGGACAGTGCCGGTCTATAAAAAGTGGATCAAATACAAATTAAACACAGTGCTAGGAACATATTACCATTTAACAAAATAATAATTCAAGGTTCGTATGTTTGTGAATCTGTAAAAAGCCTGATATATACAATGGCCTCCTTAATACCCACCACCAGGCTTGTATTGCATGGAGCACCGGGTGTGGTGCATAAACAATGAATCTTGGAACACTGAAAAAATAAAATTAAATTTAAATAAAAGCCAATATATAAACCCACTCTTTATGCTCTAAGTTGTTTTCCTGTGAAAATCTTTGGGGCTGCCAAAGAAATATCCACCAACCAATGCATTTATGAGAGGAAAGAGAATGCAAGTTAGACTTTGGAAGAACTGGCATCCCCAATACAAAACTCAGTAACTATACAAAGAAAAAAAAAATCACCAAGACTTCCTACAGTCATGGTGGAAAACAGCAATATTCTCATAATTACCAAATTAGAAAAAAGTGTTCCTTTTGAAAATATTGAGCTTAGCTCCTATGCCATGAGCAGAGTATCCCCTGATTTCTTTATGTCTTCCTAAATAAAACATGACTTTAATTTCTACAACTTTATTTAGTTTGACTTCTGGGGCAGATAACTTTTTATGTTGTTATAAATGTTATGAATTTTAAATGTTTAAGTGTTATTTAACTTAAATGGAAATACAAGTTTGGTATATTGTATTTCTATCCAATGTCCTTGCTAAATGTGCTTATTAAACTGAATGGTTTATCAGTAATTTTTTTCTCAACTTTTTGCTTTCTCCTACTAATAATTCTTTTACAATTATAACATCTTTTATTTATTTGCTTGCCTTATGGCACTGGCTAGAACTGACAATGATATATTTACTGAACAGCTCAGTTTTTTGTTTTATTTTTTTGCCTATTTATTTCACATGGAAAGCTTTAAAATCTTTCATTTAGGGAATAATTTTTAATTACAGATTTAATTGATGTAACAGTCCAGTATTTGTTTCTTTTTTTCTGCTATTTTTAATAATAGATGTGGCTTTAGAAATAAGACCATTTTGTATAAATATTCACACTTAATGACTAAACCTTGTTTCTGATATCCTCTCATGATTTTTCATGTCTATTATTAATGTAGAGATACCACTTTTTACAATTTCTGATATTATTTGAGGCTTCTTCATTTTTTCTTAATAAATTTAACCAGAAATTTAGGTCTCAATAATCCGTTTAAAGTATTATACTTGATTCATTACCCTTACTTCACATATGTTTTTTTTTTTTTATTAGTTGTTTCAATCTGATTTCTGTGCTACTATACAGATTTTCTCCCATTTTAAAATTTACGCCATAAATTCCAAGAAACTCATTCTGGCAAACAAAATCCAGTAATATATAAAATGATAAAACATTATAACACAGAAAGATTTGTTCCTGGGGGGAGGGAATGGTAAATTAAATATTTGAAAACCTGTCAATGCAAGTAATCACATTAAGAAGATAAAGAGGAAAAATAAGATTATTTCTCAATGCAGAAAACACATGATAAAATTCAGTACACACCCGTCATAAGTACTCTTAGCAAAGGAGGCATTATTATTTCATTTTTAAACTCATCTACTGAAATATATTTGCACAATGACAAAGAGCTCACAGAGAAAATTAAACAGCACCACTTGTGAGCAGAATGATAGAGAACACATTATGAAAGGCAGGGCTGTCACAATACCAGACAAACCTCCCTGAAAGACTGGGGAACAAAGGGCCACCATGAGTTAAGCGGGCAAGAGAAAATAAAAGCCAGGGTCACACAGAGGGCAGTAGCTTATTAAGCTGTGTCAGGATTCTATGAAGTCCGCAGCTTCTGCACAGTGGAAAGGGAGAATTGAAAATCACTACAAACTAAGACATCTGAGAGCACTAAAGCGGCCTCAGATCAGAAGCACTGCCTGCTAAAGCCTTGCCGGCAATGAGCATTCCCAAACTAAGCTTGTAAGAATTTCCTGAATGAAGACCGAAAGAAATCACGTCTTGTCAACAAAAAGCTTTCCACAGTGATAGTCACACGGCTAGAGGGGGAAAAAAAAATCACAAACACACAAAGACCCATGTAGGCATAAAATGGAGTGAACAGGAAAAAAAAAAAAGAAAAAAAAAAAAAAAAAAAAAAAAAAATTACGAAATTCATGAATGAGCTGTTCCAGCATAAACAGTGACCGGCGGGGAAGATTATGATTTTTAAAATAGACATATATGAAAAAACAATAAAGAACAATGTGTCTGAATGAACGCTGGAAGAGATTAAATTAAAACCTCCGAGAGTTGTGATTACGTCCTCCAGAGAAGCCCGCGAGCGAGAGGCTTTGGGATCGGCCAGCTGGCGTGCGGAAGAGCATGGGCAGAGGCCTGGGAAGGGGCGGGGAAGCCCCGACTGCCGAGAACAAAGGAGGTTACGGAACCACGGCACATGCCGTACAGACCGTACAGAACCGATAGAGGAGTGACGTTGCCCTCACCGGAAGTGTCCGCTGCGCCTGCCAGAGAGGAAGTAGGAACCAATAGTCACAGGAAGAGAGCCGGGGAGAGGAAAAGAGATGCACACTTCCTAGACAAGAGACTACGGTGCCGGCTCCGGCTCTCTGGGCCTCAAGCCGAAAGGAAGAGACACCGGGGAAGTTCCGGTACCCTCTGGGGTAGAAGAAGCTGCCATGGAAGAGCCTGCAGCTCCCTCTGAAGCCTCTGAGGCACCTGGGGCATCTACGGGTGCCGAGGCAGCCCGGGAGGGTGCATCTGGGCCTTCCCTCCGCACGCGCCCGGTCTTCCGGCAATTTTCAGCTGCAGGTCCGGCCCCCCTCCGCACGTCACGTCTGAGGCCTGCCCAGGCTGCAGGGGGAGGGGCTGGGCTCAGTCTCCTGCCGGGCCGGAGTGGTGGCAGCTGGACGAAGCAAGTCACCTGCAGGTATTATCTGCATGGGCTTTGCAAGGAGGGGGAGAACTGTCGTTACTCTCATGACCTCTCGGGCCGGCAGGTGGCCAGGGAGGGCCCTGGTCCTGCAGACCAAGGCCCTAGCACGGCTGCGCAAGCTGAGACCCTTCCTCAGGAAGTGGCGGAAGCCCCTCCCGCTGCATCCTCTTGCTCCTTGCCTGTGATTGGTTTGGCTGCTGAAGGGGGTTCCTTTGAAGCTGGGAGAGACAATGCAGGCCTTGAAGCTGCTGGAGGAGCAGGTGCGGAAGGCTGGGAGAATGCCATTGAGTTTGTTCCTGGGCAACCCTACCGGGGCCGCATGTTCCCTGTTGTTCCCAGCGTTCCTCCACAGAGCTCAGTGACTGAGAGGGAACAGATTGCAGTGGGCAGGGGGCCGCCGCTTTGCCGGGATGCTGCAATGGGGCAGTGCTTTCGTGGGGAGAGCTGCATGTATCTCCATGGAGAGATATGCGATATGTGTGGGCGTCAGGTCTTGCACCCTCTGGATCCTGTGCAGAGGGAACACCATATAAAGGCTTGCATTGAAGCACACGAGGAGGATATGGAACTCTCGTTTGCAGTGCAGCGAAGTATGGACAAAGTGTGTGGCATCTGCATGGAGGTTGTCTATGAGAAAGCCAACCCCAGTGATTGCCGCTTTGGCATCCTCTCCAACTGCAACCACACCTACTGTCTTAAGTGTATCCGCAGGTGGAGGACTGACAAACAGTTTGGCAACAGGATCGTCAAGTCCTGTCCACAGTGCAGGGTCACCTCCAACTTTGTCATTCCCAGTGAGTTCTGGGTGGAGGAGGAGGAAGAGAAGCAGAAACTTATTCAGCAGTACAAGGAGGCAATGAGCAACAAGACTTGCAGGTATTTTGCTGAAAGCAGGGGTTTCTGCCCATTTGGAGAGAACTGTTTTTACAAGCACGCAGACCCTGAGGGCCCGGGAGAGGATCCTCAGAGGCAGGGTGCTGGGGAATCCGGTGCTCACTGCAGTCAACTTTTGGAGCCTACTCAGGTGGGAGAGGGTGAGATGCCCTTTAAAAGCGGTAAAAAAGAGCTTGTCATGCTTCGGCTGGCCAATCTGTTGTTTAAGTGTTTTTTTTCACTGGCAGATGATGAGCTTTCTTTCTCAGAGGACCAGTGGGACTTGCTTCATTATGAGCTGGAAAATTTTTTTCAGTTTGAATCTGTGGCATTATGCTGTGGCATGTGGTCTGGTGTGCTAAGGCTCTGCCATCCGCTGTTGCTTGTTTTCTGTTTGTAGTCACATCTATCATTCACAGAGACTATTGAAGCCATTTTTATAAAGCATCCATCTCTGTTTTCTTGTCCATCCCCATTTCAAGGTTATGGTGCTTTACTGTGGTGAACTGTAACAAAAAGTCCTTAAAGTTATTGTTTGATGCAATGAATATTACTGTAGTTTATGGTTTATTTTGTCATCTCTGTTTTCAACAGGATTGACTCAGTTCTAGTCTAGTGTTTACAGAATTTCCACACTCATTTTGAAGTCCCTCAAGAATAAATGTGACAGGGTGAAGGGAGAAGTCTTAACTGAACAAGGAGCTTTTTTGCTACTACAGCCTTAAGAAATGGACCCTCGCAGGGCCTTTGTGGTACAACTGCTCATCTTTGTTGTTTACATGTCTGTTCCTTCCCTCATTCCCCTTCAAGTGCACTCTTGAACATGTGGTTACTTTGTGGTTTTGTGTTTTACTTGACCAGAACCAGGTGTGTATGTTTACATGTTTTTATCCTGTGAAGCTTGATGTGAAATTATTTATATTTGAAAGTATATATTTAATAATTATGTGTATGGATATAAATGTGTATAAAAGTTCTATCATTGAAAATATATATAAAAGATACACCATCATATAATATAGTATCTGGAAGAGCTGGAAGCTGACGGTGAAAAGCTAATAGGATTTGCTGTTGTGTTGAGTGTGAGGTGTGTAAATAATCATTCTGTCCTTTTCGCAGGCTCAGTGGTTAGCATCTAATGAAAACATATTCAAGTGGCTGTGATCAGTTGTAGCAGACACAGATAAAGCATTTACAAATTAAGACATTGGTAATTCCTATGATGGCATTAATAGCTCACTGTGCTATTATACATACAGAAATGTGTGTTCTCATGCTGTTTAGCATAGTATCATTATTCCTTATAACAGCACAATCAGTCCTGAACTCAGATAAACAGTTCCTTGTGTTCAATATTTTGTGGTATCTCTAGAAATTAAAAAAGGGGGCTTTTGACAAAAGTTTTCAATATATAAATGACAAGATTGTAAAAGATAGTAGAATAACAAAAGTATTGAAACCAGTTGTAATATAAGAATGGAAAGATTAAAAAAGTGAAATATATAAAGGGACAAAAACTAAATACAGTAGTGATCATAAGAATATAACACATTACACTATCAGGTTAAATGGATATGGCTTAAAAACTAACAGTCCAAGATTATCAGGCTTGATTAAAATTAAAATTAAATCATAAGCTGTTTAAAATACACAGCTACAACATAAGAATTCAGAAACATTAAAAGTAATAGGATGAAAAAATTAAGTAGCAATCCTGTGACTTCTGCAATAGATGAAGTTGATATTAAGGATAAACACATTGCTGGAGATAAGTTAGTATATAAACATTAAATTATAATTTACCTGGAAGATAGAACTTTTCCAATTTTGTATTCATTTAATAACACAGCATCAGATATACAAATAAATAATTGATAAGAAAAATACAAAATTTAAGTGGATAGTTTTCATACATTTTTTCATTAACAGAACAAGCAAATGAAGTAAATTGAACAGCACAGTTCTCACAGTTTATCTAATGTAAAATGTATAATGTTCTGTGTGGATTAACTGCAAAAAGTTCTTCTTTTGGCTAAGAGATGAAAATACACCAGATTTATGAGTTCCAGGAGATCCAGACTTCCTGACTATTCAGCAAAGACAGGGTACATTTACAGAGTTTGTGCCATGCACTAACACTCTCCAAAGCACAAATTTAATTCTCAGACCAAACTTATGAAGTACTTGCCATAATTTTCTCATAATCCTAATGAGGTAAATAAGGTAGAGAGGTTAAATTACTTGCCCATATGGCTATGACCCATAGGTTTAAATTAGTGGAACCACAAATGGAACTCAGTGGTATATTTGCAGAACACAGGCACCATGCTTCCTCTTCCCTCACCTACATGCCCAGAATCACCCGGACCCGCTGAATATTGTTAATGGTAACCTGTGTGCAGTCCTTAAGTAAGGATGGTTCAGCCACATGGGACAGATAAATTAGCTCCTAAGAGAATGCAGGGGCTATGGGGCTTTGTCTTTTGTCTTACAGACTCAGAATTTCTCTGTCCCTTACTCATAATATGCCTTAGCCTTCTTACAGGATTCCCGATTTTATTGCTAAGTATTTCAGTGCATTTCACTGGCATCTTTGCCATATTTCTTCCGAATTGATTGCTCTTATCCAAAGAATTCACCAGTCAAGAGGCTGTGAATGCCTCACAGTTACTTTCATGCAGGATGAGTGATTCCAAACAAAATTCAAACATGCTGGTTACCCCTGAGGCCACCCCAGGCATGCAGGGGAAAGAGGGCTCAGATGATCAAACAACCAAAGAAAAGGACCAGATGGGTCTCTCTCAAAGACTGTACTGACACCAAAGTCTCATGAGCTTTGAATAGTGGCTAAGCTGCCATTAAGGGGGGGTTTTTAAGCTGAGCTTGAAAAGCTTTGAAAACTTTGTCCTAATCTACACTACCTAATGTTCTGAAATAGCATGTTTTTATTCAAATAGCATCTTGTAACAATCATAATAAAGTTCAGCAGATACAGTAGAACAAGAATTGGCAGAAGATATAGTGGTTTTGGTGACAATGAATAGAATTAGAATCCTGACTCTGCTTCTTAACAGCCATGAAGTCTGGAACAAGTTACTTAAATTTTCTATACCTCAGTTTTTTTCTAATATGAGAAGTGGGTACAGTACCACCTATTTTGCAGGGTTGTTAAGATGATCAGGTGTAATCTGGACAAGAAACTTGAAACATAGATGGTATTTTTAAAGTGGCATGTGTAAAAGTAGTATTTATGCGTGTTTGTGACCTCAGAAGAACTTGTGCAAGAATTAATACTCCATGAAGTTTTTCTCTTCGGAAATCTTTGGAACTTGTGTTAAAGTTATTAAAATTATTGCTTTATGATTTTTTGTAGCATGGGGGCACATTACCTTTATAGTCATAATTTCAAAAGGATTGAGTAATTTTTCAACAAAAGTCATCCAGTTAAAACTAAAAATGTGCTATTCTTGAAATACAGTAAGCGACAACAAAAATGTATTATTTGTGATTGATGTCTACATGAGGAAAATAAATAAAATAATGTTTAAAAAATGGGATTTTCTGTTCCCTCATCAGCTCATTCAGAGGTCAAATAAAGGGATGTCACTGCCATCAGGTCTGGGAAAAGTGTTCCAAGGGCTTGCTCATGAAGACAGCAGGGCCACTCCTGTTGCAGTCAGAAACAAAGGAGCCCTTGCCACACAAAAGTTTGCTTTGTGAGTGATTCAGAGTGTGTGATGGACCCCCACTAGGCTTCTTAGGAATATGCTAACATTTTATCTAGTAAGGAGTGGTTATCTAGTATTCCTTCTGCTCTAACACATGGGAATCACTTTGTCTCATATGCCATTGAATCCATTTACTGAATTTCAAGAACTTAAAACATTTCCAGTCCATAGTTGGTATCCATATGCTTTTTTACTTTGCACCTGTAAACATCTTGGGGGGGTGTTTTTTCACAGTAGATGCTGAACCTCTCAACCTCAGTGTGAGATGGAGTTGGGGTGGGGATGGGTAAAGAGAGTCTTGGAAAATAACCCAGCACTAAAGCAAAAAAAAAAAAAATGCATGTAAGGATTTTTGCCATAAAAATATATAGTATATTACATTTTCCAGTATTGTATGGACACTAACGAAAAAATAACTATCGGGGGTGCCTGGGTGGTTGAGCATCTGCCTCCTGCTCAGGTCATGATCCCGGGGTCCTATAATTGAGCCCCACATCAGGCTCCTTGCTTGGCAGAGAACCTCCTTATCCCTCTGCCTACTTGTGTGCGCGCACTCTCTCTCTCTCTCTCTCTCTCTGAAAACTATAAATAAAAAACCTAAAAAACATAACAGATCATAATGAAACTGTCAGTTACATGAGAAATTAGTCTGGCAATATTCTCTGATGTCAATACAAGAAAATTAGCCACTACCACGTGAAGCTTATTTTATACATTTCTTTTAAAATAATTAGATGAAAGAATGAATTCAAAATAATATAACAGGACATAATAAGATAATAAAAAGTTATACTATAATTTGTAGGATGGTACTGAATCTCTGCTCAGAATAAAACTAATTTCTGAATACCAATATACATTGTCTAGAAAGACAAATCACAAATAGGTATTCAAATCTGTAAATTTTAAAGAAATTGCAACATAGAGGTAAGAGAAAGAATTAAGAATGACATTAGGAGAAGGAAAGGAAAAATGACAAGGGGGAAATCAGAGGGGGAGACAAACCATGAGAGACTATGGACTCCGAGAAACAAACAGGGTTTTAGAGGGGAGGGAGATGGGGGGACAGGTTGGCCAGGTGGTGGTTATTAAAGAGGGCACATATTTCATGGAGCACTGGGTATTAAATGTTAACAATGAATCTTGGAACACTATATCAAAAACTAATAACATACTGTATGGTGACTAACATAACATAATAAAGATAATAAAATATGTTCAATAAAATATAAAAAATTATTAAAGCAAAAATTAGTGGATCAGAAAATATAAATATAAAAATCAAAACTACCCCGATGATGACCGAGGTTGAGTACCTTTTCATATGTCTGTTAGCCATCTGTATGTCTTGTTAGAAAAATGTCTATTCATATCTTCTTCCCATTTTTAATTTTTAAATTTTTAAGTTTTTAATGTATTCATTTTTAGGTGTTGAGTTTTGAAGTTTTACAAGTTATTCATATATTTTATATACTCATCCTTTAGCATATATGTCATTTGCAGATATCATCTCCCATTCTGTAGGTTGCCTTTTGGTTTTATTAATTGTTTCCTTCACTGTACAGACACTATTTATTTATTTATTTGACAGAGAGAGAGAGCACAAGCAGGGGGAGAGCAGGCAGAGGGAGAGGGAGAAGCACGCTCCCCAGTGATCAGTGAATCTGATGTAGGACTTGATCCCAGGACTCTGGGATCATGACCTGAGCTGAACCAACTGAGCCATCCAGGAAAGGCACCCAGTAAAGGCACCCAGAGGCTTTTTATTTTGATGAAGTTCCAATCATTTTATTTTTGCTTTTGTTTCCCTTACCTCAGGAGACCTATCTAGTAAGAGGTTGCTACAGGTGATGTCGTAGAGTTACTGCCTGTGTTCTTATTTAGGATTTTTATGATTTCAGTTCTCCTATCTGGGCCTTTAATCCATTTTGAATTTTTTTTTTTTGGATGGTGTAAGAAAATGATCCAATTTCATTCATTCTTCTGCATGTTGCTGTCTGGTTTTTCTAACACGTTGTTTAAGAAACTTTTTTTCCACTGGATACTCTGTCCTGTTTTGTCAAAGATTAATTGACCAAATAGTTGTAGGTTCATTTCTGGGTTTTCCATTCTGTTCTACTGATCTATGTGTCTGGTTTTTTTTTTGTGCCAGCACCATACTGTTCTGATCTCTTGTAATATAACTTGAAGTCTGGGATTGTGATACCTCCAGCCTTGCCGTTCTTTTTCAAGATTTCTTTGGCTTTTTGGGGCCCTTTGTGGTCCCACACAAATTTTAGGATAGTTTGTTCTAGCTCTGTGAGAAAAAGCTATTTGTGTTTTGATAAGGATTGCATTACATTTATAGATTGTGTTGGGTAGTATATGTATACTTTTTTTTAATGCACACAGAATAACATGTAACTAAGAAAGTAAATAAAGGAGATGAATGGAGACTAAAATATTACATATTAAGGCTGATTTGAGTTTTTGAAAACAATTTATAAAATAAACCGTTATCTAAATTAAGAAAATCTGAGGAAAAATAGAAACAAAAATCACTTATATAATCACACACATACACAGTCACGCACACACATAAACACTTATCCAATAGGAAGAATTCACCACAATCTGAGATTCTTGTAAAAATATATAAGAAAAAACATTACTCAATCAGATGCCAATTAATTGCAATACCTGAGAGAAGTGATAATTTTCTAGGCAAATATAATTAAGCACTGACTACAAAATACATTAAACTGTAACCTGTCATTTAACATATAATTCATAAAATATTTCCTACTATGCAGTTTAACCTAAAAAAATAGGAATTTCATAAAACCTTCAAAGAACAAATAACTTCAGTGCTATTTAACACAATTCAAAAATTATAAAAATGAAAAAGGGCCCTTACATGGTTTTATTTTCTGTTTTAGTCTTCCAGATATATACATATATTTTTTTGACTGAGATATAATTGACATATGTATAAGTGTAAAGTGTAAATTTAATTATTTGATGTAACAATATATTGCAAAATGATTACAAGTTTAGTTAACATTCCTCCCCTCTCATGTGGTGAGAACTTTTAAAATCTACTCTTAGCAACTTTGAAGTATAAGATACACACTATCATTAACTGTAGTAACCATGCTGTGTTTTTTTTCTTTTTTTAATATTCCATGTATGAATGAGATCATATAGTTTTCTCCGTCTAATTTATTTTACATATCATAATTATCATAATGCCTCAGGGATCATCCACATTGTTTCAAATGGCAGACTTTACTTTTGTTTTATGGCAAAATAATATTCCACTGTATGATACAGTGATTATACCAAGTGTAACCAAGATAGTACACACACACACACACACACACACACACACACACAGACAAGTGATCAAGATGATGAAAAATGAAAGGGGCAAAAAATAAATATTAAAACAAGAATAAAATATTTCAGCATTTTTTATCCTTTTAATAAATCAAAGAAAAGTAGTCGTAATCCTCTTCATTAACCAGGCAAAAATAATAGATTCCCTCTCTTTACTACCAGTTAACATTATAGTTGATCCTCAAAGAATACAGGGTTGGGGTGCTGTATCTCCTCTCTGTGAAGTGATAAATCTACGTGATCCACATGTAATGTTTGACTCCCAAAACTCCTGACTACTAAAAGCCTACTGTTGACCAGAAGCCTTACCAATAATATAAACAGTTGATTAACACATATCTTGTGTGCTATATGTATTATATACCATATTCTTAAAGTAACCTAGAGAATAAAAGATGTTACTAAGGAAATTATAAAGAAGAGAAAATATATTTACAATACTATACTGTGTTTTTTTTTTAAATCCTCATATAAGTGGACCTGCACCATTCAAACCTGTGTTGTTCAAGGAGCAGCTGTATTTTGATGATCAATGCAATTGCATATAAAACCAAAAAAAGAAGAGACACAAACTTCAAATGAAAGTATGAATTTATTTCTCTGAGCAGATAATACAATATTTTATGTTGAAAATCCAAAACTCTACAGAAAATTTCAAAAGATAAAAATCAGTAAGGTGCTTAAAAATACTAAGTTTCAGGGGCACCTAGGTGGCTCAGTGGGTTGAGGCCTCTGCCTTCGGCTCATGTCATGATCTCAGGGTCCTGGGATTGAGCCCCACATTGGGCTCTCTGCTCGGCAGGGAGCCTGCTTCCCCCTCTCTCTCTGCCTGCCTCTCTGCCTACTTGTGATCTCTGTCTGTCTAATGAATAAAATCTTCTAAAAAATAATAAGTTTCATGTATAAAACAACAAGCATATAGAAAATGTAGTAAAAACATATTTTTTAATGGAAACTAATTTTAAGTAAATAGGATTAAACTTAAATCTGAAAAAAAAAAGCTGCAAAATAAAGAAAAGCTGATTAAACACATGAAGTATTCAGAAAGAGTACTTGAAGAAATGTGACCAACTTAAAGTGACCCTAACAGGTTTGACATGAACAAGAGCAGAACCAAGTATCAGAGTATAAAAAAAAAAATGGAATTCATAAAACAAGGCAAGATCTTATTTCCATAATTTATAAAGTGATCTAATAAAGTAAAAAGACCAACAACTTAATAAAAAGTTGCAAAACATATTGAGTAGACCTTGAACAGGAAACAAAATGTAAATAGATTTAAAGACAAGAAAAGTTTTTAAACATCTTTAATCATAATGTGTATTTAAACTGCATGGCATTTCAATTTTCTTTCAGTTTGTCAAAGACCCAAATGTTGGAAAGCACACTGTAGTGAGAGCTTGGGAAATAGGCATTCACATTTTGCTTGTAAGAGTGTAATTGGTACAATTTCCATAAAGGAAAACTTGATGATATCTATCAAATCATAAATTCACATATACATACTTCTTGGCCAGCCATTTTATTTATTTAAATGTTATTTACAGGTATATTCTACATGTATTAAATAATTCAATTACAATGATGTTAATTACAGCTTTTGTTATACAGTAAAAGATTGGAAATGACTATAAAAATCTGACAGTAACTCCTTAGAAGTGGCATAGACATACAGAGGCATATTATGAAGTTACCTTTAAAAAGTAAACAAGCAAACAAAAAAGCATGAGGAAGTCTGCATGGGCTAACCTGGAAACATAGTGGTAAGTAGGAATTAAATGTACAGAAGTTTATAAAATTATGTCACTTGCCTATAAAGTCAGTAATAACTACATGCACTGTCTTTGAGTATATATAAATATGATATATATATATATAAATATAGAAATATATTCGTTTTGCAGTTTTGCTTATGTGTGAATAAAAGTCTCCTGATAAATCATTTGTATGTGAAATAATGTGTGTTTTAAAAATATATACACATACAAATGTATATATTAAGACAGATATACAGTCAACATTTAAACAATGCTGGGGTTAGGGGCACCAACCCTCACACAGTTCAAAATCCATGTAAGACTTCTGATGCTCTAAAAACTTATGTTGCCTAGAAGCTTTATTATAACAATCACAATTAACACATACTTTGTATGTTATATGCATTATGTACTGTATTCTTACAATAATATCTAACTTTTCTTATTTTTTCAGTGTTTCTAGGCTACATGATTCATCTGTAAGCTTTTTTAAATTGTCACCAATCTCCAAAGCATTTTGCAGTATATGCATTGACAAAAATTTGCATATAATTGGATCCATGCAGTTCAAACTCATGTTTTTCAAGGGTTAACTATACATACACATGCATATACATATTTGTGTGTAAAAAATATATATAATTAAGGGATGCCTGGGTGGCTCAGTGGGTTAAGCCTCTGCCTTCCGCCCGGGTCATGATCTCAGGGTCCTGGGATCAAGTCCCACACTGGGCTCTCTGCTCAGCAGGAAGCATGCTTCTCCCTCTGCCTCTGCCTACCATTCTGCCTGCCTGTGCTCTTTCTCTCTCTGACAAATAAATAAATGAATTTTTTTAAAAGAAAATATATAATTAAGTAAATACACACATAGGAGACTATGTGCAGTTATCTCCTGCTTTTTGGTTTGTGTTACAGCACTTGCTTTTACAAAAGATCTACATTAGTACTTGATTTCACTAACTGAAAGAATCCAAAGAGAATTTTCACTTTTACAAAAAAAAACAAAAAAGGTGAAAATCAAAAATAGTGTTCAGCATTTGTTTTGCAGGGAGCCATTACAGAGTCAAAGCACTCCTACACTAGATAGGGTGACGCACCAAACTCCTCTCAAGCGAACGACATTCAGCATGTCAGCATCAAGACACTATAGCTTTGAATTGTGTTTGTGAGCATCTGTACTTAATCTCTATTTATTTTGTGCATCCATTAACAAGATGGTCCTATGGTATCAGAAACCCTAAGAGAGTTTACATTTGGGGTCTGGGAATATTCCATGTATTATTTCCATGTAAAGGAATGGCAATTGCTTTTTTATGCCATTTTGTTTAAGAAATTTTCATAGGAACACTCTACTTTTGGATACTGGGGGAAATTGTATACATATACATATGTGTGTAAAATAAAATAAATGCAGACATGAAAATTAAATGTTAAGGGTGAGTACATTTAGTTCCTTTATGAGTGTGGTTTGTATGAAGAAAAGATGTGAAGATATGATTAATTAGAGTCCCGTGAGAAAAATTGTTCAAATGGTTTCAGCCAAACACGGCACACTGTCATTGTAGGGATCAAGCAGTGACTCACTGGTTATCACCATGGCAACAGAGCTGACTCTCAGGGCTCCTACAGATGTAGACATAGGTTTACTGATGAGGCTTTGTACTGTCTGCTATTGATATGTCAATATATAATTCAGATACATAGATCTTTATATTGAATATTCTATATTCTCCTGATCCTCTCTAAGCAAGATGTTTTTTGGAAAGAATATTATAATAGTAGAACTATAAAGTGGTAAAAGAATAAAAAATAATAAATTTGTAAGAATGTAAGAAAGAAGAAAAGTGGACATAGTGCAAATAAGAAAAATAGAAAGTAACTGGTAATACTGGTAAATGCAAGTGGTCCAAAAGGAAGATTTTCTAAATTTATTCATACCAGACAAAGTTTATTTTAAGGAAAAGATGTTAGCAGAGAAAATTGTGATGCATCAGGAAGAGCATTTTAAATTTGTGGTCAAATGATTGTATAGCATCTGAAAATACAAAGACACAATTATATAGCATCCAGAATATCCTGCAGTCTTTTATGGCGAGCAGTTTAGAGGTGCTGAGTCCTTAACTTTGTGGCTGGCCCATCTACAGTGAAGAGATACATGTGTTGTTTTTTTCCATGCAGGCTTTTTGTTTGTCTGTTTTTAGGACACCCATTCCTGTCGCACACATACACTCACTCCAGAGCAAAACAGTTGGAAGAAGAGTTAATGGGGGAAATCCAGGTATCCACAAGATAGTAGATATTTATTTTTACAAATTTATTTTAGAGACAGACAGAGTAGGGGATGGGGACAGAGGGAGAGGGAGAGAGAAACCCAAGCAGACCATACTAAGTGCGTAACGGAAGATTGGCTCAACCTCAAAGTCCTGAGATCATGACCTAAGAAGAAACCAAGAGCTGGTGCTTAACCAACTGTGCCAGTCAGGTGCCCCGGTAGTAGATATTTTCAATACCATGTGCAGTAACTTATATAAAATGCAAGAATGGACAGTTTGAATGACAATTTGAGTAACTATAAGAGTAACACAGTGAACATTATGGAATTAATTGTCATGTTTAGAATCTTACACTCATCAAATGGAAAAAAAAATCACTGTTCCTGGTACAGATAAAGGAATTTGACTGGGCCAGCTCTGACCCAGAAACTTTTGTTTTTCTGATGAAAATAGATACCTTCCAATAAGATTGCCATATAGTAGACAATGTACAAATAAGTCTATAAGGATGGTCTCATTCTCACAATACTGAGTGGTGTACTGTTCAGATCAGATAATGAGGCAGGAAGAAGTTAAACACTTTGCCCATAGATAGACCCACATCCAGAAATCTGTGGAGCCAGGATTTGAACCTGGCTTGTCTAATTTCAGAACTCGAGTTGACTGCCTCCTCTCATTCTTCCAGCCCTTTTGCTCTGGAGTGAGTGTATGTGTGGGACAGGAATGGGTATCCTAAAAACAGACAAACAAAAAGCCTGCATGGAAAAAAAAAACAACAACAACACATGTATCTCTTCTCTGTAGATAGGCCAGCCACAAAGTTAAGGACTCAGCATCTGTAAACTGCTGGCCATAAAAGACTGCAGGATCTTCTGGATGTTATCTTTTCATCTTCTCTGTCTCTGGACAGGGGGTCATCTGTTCCACTGCCTTGACTGCCTAGTTAATTAGATTTGTACAACAGCACTCTTCTTGCTATGCTTCTTTGTTTCCTGGGACAATGGTTCAGCTTCATTAACTGTGGCTTTTCCTGTTTCTTCCAACATTGCCTCTTCCAGAATGGTGTTACCCAAATGGTTAACAAAAAATGGTAGTTAGGGTCATCTGGGAAGTGGGTACCAAGAGAAAGTTAATATGAAAAGATTTTACTTGGGTAAACTTCTATCTGAAAAAAATGGCGAGAGGCCTAGGAAGACTGGGAGATAATCCGACAAAGTATGATTGCAAATGAAGGATAGAGAGAACAAAGGTAGAATGGACGCATTCTAGACTGCTGTGAAGTCTAGTGGAGGCTCAAAAGGACATCCATAAGTCTTAAGCCACAGTCCATCATCACTGGAGTTCCACATCTTTCAGAAATAGATGTATCCACATTCAGTCATTAGCTTGAAGCAGCCCACGGGAAGTATGACTTTGATATAAATGCAACAATGGATTTCAAAGAACAGTAGTTAGAGCCCTTGGTCAATTAAACTCATTATAGTTGGGAGTATTTCAGTTGCATTCTCATGACTGGTCAAATGAGCCAGAAGGTTCGTTTCACCTGTGCTGTGATGCATGGTGACAAGCATATAATGAGATTTTAATCATGACCCGGCCATTAATACACTAAGATTCTTAATAGAGTTTACCTTTTAGGGCTTTGATTAGCCAAGCAACTGTAGAATGAGACCAATGTCATGTTTCCTGACTCTGTCGTAATAAAAGCAGGCATTCCAAATAATAAGGGCAGTGTAGTACACTAGGGCAGTTAGGACAGATCTAAAGAAGAGGCATTTAGGCTGGACCTTGACAGTTTGTGGATTTTCTCCTATGCTACATTCCTCATAACTGCATGTGCCATGTTTTATTTTACATATATGTTATATATATACACATACACACATAAAATGTAAAATTATGTATGTGTATACATGTTGTGTGTGTGTTTGTGTGTATATATATATATACATATATTACAATATGTAATACATGCTATATGTAATGGCACCATATATATTATATTTAATGGTACCATTTATCCAGACTGTCACAGGAAGCAGCAGAAGACACTAAACTGTGTTCAGAGAAAGTGAAGTCATTTAGGGGCCAGATACATGAAGGATTGGAAGCTGACACCATCTATTTGTCTTACTAGCTTGGCCAAGTACTTAAGTGTCCTACAGCTCAGTTTACTCATCTGAGAGCAAATGGGAACAACACCTCATTTCAAGGTTTTTTTTTTAATTTTTAATTTCTTTTCAGCGTAACAGTATTCATTGCTTTTGCACCACACCCAGTGCTCCATGCAATCCATGCCCTCTCTAATACCCACCACCTGGTTCCCCCAATCCCCCACCCCTGCCCCTTCAAAACCATCAGATTGTTTTCCAGAGTCCATAGTCAAGGTTGTTTATATAAAATCTAGATGATGGAAGTCAAGTGAAATCTAGATACAGTTTAAATGAAGAACTTTTGAGTGTATGGTGATCTCTGAGGAGCATGCTGCTCATACTCAAGGATCTACAATACTCAGATAGGGACAACATATAATAATCTTCTCATACGTTGGAGGCAACATATCTCTCATTTCTCACCTTTCATTAATTCATGTCCTATATACATAAGCCTATGCAAGTTTGCCACCTTCCATTGGGGTGAGGTCCAACAGTGTACTTTAGAAGCTGTGCAGCAGGCAGTCTAATAGGGCTTACCTTTAGTGCCACCTGGATTCACATTCTAAATCAAGTCCTTCACCATATCTGACTGTACCTTCTGGAGTATCTGTACCAGACATGAGTCTATCTGCCTTTCTATGGGGTTTTAGACTAAGCACCTACCCTGGGAGCAGTGTAATATATTCCCCTTGAATCCCAACATTTCACATCCTGTTTTAGAAACTGAAGTCCTAACTAGCTGCTCCTGCACTACTTTTTACCCAAATTTCTTTTTTTAAATATTTTATTTATTTATTTAACAGAGATCACAAGTAGGCAGAGAGGCAGGCGGGGGCGGCGGGAGAGCAGACTACCTGCTGAGCAGAGCTTGATGTAGGGCTTGATCCCAGGACCCTGAGATCATGACCTGAGCTGAAGGCAGAGGCCCAACCCACTAAGACACCCAGGCGCCCCTGTACCCAAATTTCTATAATGCTTTGGGTTAGAGATGCCTCCCAGTGAAACTCAGAAGAGCTACTCATTAGAAAAGTGGAAATTGTGGCTTCAGAAGAGGGCAAACTAGATGTCAAAAGCCTTTCCAAATTACAGAAGGATGTGGCTTGCCCAAGGGGCGACTTGAAGAAATGATAGTGGTGCACCTAGCTCCTTCTCTGGCCCCGCTTAGGACTGTCTGAAATGGAAAGGGAATCCATGTTCTTTACCAGTGTCAATGCCATCACTGAAAGCAATGTAGTCTGGAGATCCATGACATTCCACCCAGTCTCAGGCACCTCTAGTCAAGGAGGGTATTCCCAGCTTAGCCCAACTGACAGAATGTATAGTTGTTCAGCTAGCCTTTAAGGAGGACATCAAAAGGAGTCTTTTACAGATTCACATTTTCACAGACTCCTGAACCTTGTGGTTTGGTCTGGCTAATAGCTAACAGGCAATCATTCATACAAGTTAAAAGCATCCGAGGTTCCCAGATAAGGCAGGAATTAACAAAATCCCCAGTTGCTATTATGGTTTCTTATATTTCCATTCATACTAACAGCCCTATGCTAAAAGCCATTTTCAACAGTAGGGCAGACTCCCACATTCTTCCCAGTATGGACCTCTCAGAGTACCAGTCTCATAAAATGGGCCCATGCAATTTCAGATCATCAATCAATGCATTCCTGAAGACTTAGGCTCAAGTGAAAAAGACTCCCCCTCTCCTTGTCAGCAGCCAAAATTGTGATAGACTTGTGCATTGTCTGTTCCCAAATAATGGAGTCTATCCATTGGGGACATCCAGATGGGGACATATTCCCCTGGGAGATGACACTCCAGCTGGGACACTGTATTCACTGGCCTTCTATATTCTTCTGGGGCTTCCAGATATGTACACACTACCATTAATACTTATGTTGGTCTCCTTTTAGTGACCTCCACCCAGGATTCCTATTCAAAACAGGTAATATCTTTCCTTAGTAAATTTATTCTTGTTCCCTTTGGGTTTTTAGACATTAGCAACTCTGACTAGGTCACCCACTTTCCCTCTCTGGAGACCCAGTAGTAGACTCTCCAACTTAATATTCTTTGGGATTTTCATTTAAGTTACTGATCCTGGGCAGCTGGCCTCACCAAGTGGCATAATGGCATCCTGAAAGAGACTGTTTTTAAATAACTTTTGGGTATGCAGTCACTGAAATGGATCAAGCTCTCTAAGGCCTTCATCTTGCTTAGCTCTCACTCCCAGGGCCTTCACCCTTACATATCAACTATTAGGCATCCCATCAAATTCCACTTTTGGTCATCTGTGGGAAGCCTCAAGCTCTTATTCTCCAAGGTGATGCCTATTTTATTTTATTCTCTGACTCTACTTTCCTCTTCTTCTCTGAAGTTCCAGTCATCTCCCCTTCTGCTTAAGTCTGGTAATCTAACGAGAAATGAGAGTGGATGGTCCAGTATGATCTTCTCATGATGAAGTGCTTCCAGGCCAAAGCCCATCAAGATTTCTTTGGAAAAACTAAAATGGTTAGGATTTTCCAAAAAGAGCCTCCTTCAGACAGGCTCTCCACTTGGTGGAGCCATATTTGGAGACAAAAGGATGCAAGGAAGCTATAGGTCCTGGCCTGACCCCCACACTGCATGAAGAAACCCATTCCTTTCTCCCTGAGAGCAACCACAGTCACCTTTAATCAAAACAAATAGCTCAGTCAGAATGAATCCAACCCAAACTCATCTAATATCAGTGCTCTGTGTGACTATGGCTATTCTTTCTGCTTTATATGGCCTGTCTAGGGTTGCTGGTAAACCGTCAGGCCAAGTCATCACACAGATATAATGCTGGAACAATATGATTCCAGTTCACACTTGTATCACTGGGTAGTAAAGTGGGGAATGTCAGGGAGCCTCACTGGAAAGGCTCACACTGGCATACCACTGAGTGTGGGGGCAGAAGGACTGACTTCCTTTTCAGGCAATGGGCTTTCTGGCAGGAATGTGTAAATGACACTTGGCCCTGCTTTTATACATCAAATACTGCTACCATCTAACTGGCTGTATGATTTTTCATGTTATTATTCAGTTATAGGGGTTGTGTTATTATGATTTGTCCATCACCCTCACTGGTTGATTCAGGAATCCCTAAATAGCATCTGCAGATCTTTCTTAGTCTGGGATATAAATATATCCATGATCTATATATGCCCTGGATGAGCTCCTTGGGAAATGAAGGGGGATCCACTGAATTTCTTGTGGAACATGCCCTTGCTGACCCCACAGAGCTCTTTTTTAAAGATTTTATTTATTTATTTGACAGACAGAGATCACAAGTAGGCAGAGAGGCAGGCAGAGAGAGAGAGAGGTGGAAGCTGACTCCCTGCTGAGCAGAGAGCTGGATGCGGGGTTCGATCCCAGGACCCTGAGATCATGACCTGAGCCGAAGGCAGAGACTTTAATCCACTGAGCCACCCAGGTGCCCCTACCCTCACAGAGCTCTTAATTTGTTCCAATTGCCGCAGGCACCAGATATGCAGCTCATTCTTCTGGGAAGCCTCCAAGTTATATCATGCCAGTCTACCTCCAGGCCATGACCAATACACCAACTGGGTAACCATATGGATCACCCACCTCCTGGGTAGCTACCATTACAGAAGACCTTACTCCTGAGTGAGAGGTCTCATCACTGAGAGGACACCCAACTCAAATGACAGGGTCCCTGGAATTCACGTGTCTCCTATAGCAGAGTGCCCCTCAGGGGCACATCACCACATTGGAGACCTTATCACTTGCCCAGATGCCCCTGCCTTGTTTACAGTGAACTCAGAGAAGTGACACAGTGGGAACCAAACCTTTCCTGAAATGATGGATTGAATGAACTTCCCTATTGGAATCAGGGAATGTTCTAGTGGAATATTATTTTTGCCAGATTTTTCTGGCACTTGTCTGCTAACCTTATCCTATAATGAAAGGATTTAGTCAGAGTGTCAGACTGTCAGGCTATTAATAGGTTTTATGCTGACCCCAGGACAGAATTGTATCTTATTTCCCCATGTGTCAGGTTCAGACGTGCATTCAGAACCAAACAGCTCCTCAGCCTACAAATGCTACCCATGAAGACCGTTTGCTCTTACTTGATCCCCTTGACTTTTTGCTTCTGTTTGTTTAAATGGCAATTCCCAACCAGGCTACTGCAAGTCCTCACCAAGATGATCCCCAACACTATCATGATTATCTCTAACATATCATTTCTCATATACCTTCCACAACACCAGCAAGACTCGTCACAACACCAGTGACAATTTTTTTCCAATGGTCTGGGAAGACTACCCACACATTTTGGAGTCAAAAAATGCTGAACTTGTCATTTGGCTCTAATTGCCTGCCCCTCCCTTAAATGCTCACTTGGCTATGTTCAATTTCAGTCAACACCCATTTAAAACCATATTGTGGGGGCGCCTGGGTGGCTCAGTGGGTTAAGCCTCTGCCTTCGGCTCAGGTCATGATCTCAGGGTCCTGCGATCAAGTCCCGCATCAGGCTCTCTGCTCAGCAGGGAGCCTGCTTCCTCCTCTCTCTGCCTGCCTCTCTGCCTATTTCTGATCTCTGTCAAATAAATAAATAAAATCTTTAAAAAAAAATAAAACCCTGAGTTACCCTTCAATTAAATAGCTCACCCATTTTCTGCCTCAGTTGGTCCTCAGAGAGTCCTGTTGGAGTAGCTTTCAAGGCCACATTGGTGATTCAGTGCCCAGGCACAAATAGCTCTTGGCCTGCAGGTCCCTTTAACCATACCACTAGAACTCTTAGAGCAGAGAGAGCCAGTGAACAGGCATGAATTCCCCTAGTTTCTTACCAGAGGATCCAATGAATACTTCATACTGAGAATTTATGCCTTTGGAATTCATTGCAGGGTCACAACACAAGACTCACATCAAGTGCATTTTCTCCATTAGCCATCTGTCTTCCTCAGGGCCATGTACTACACTGAACCACACACCATGCCTCCTAGCACTGAAGGTTTATGTCGAGGGTAACAAGCCCCTGCATTTCCTACCCTAGCTGGCTACCACCATCCCAAAAGATCCATTTTCATATGCTCAGTCCTGGACATTTCAGTTCTACTCAGACTGACTGGGTGGATACAGTGGTCCTCGTCACCAGCACTTAAGTAATTGCGGCTAACCAACAACTATTGGCCACTCTAACCTGACATGTACAGTGACACCATAAAACCCTGCCACTTGTGCAACAGTCCCATGAGTCTTTTGCTTATACAACTACCTGACCATAGATTATCTAGATAAGGAAGGAGAGGTTGACTTGTTTCACTCAGCATCATCTCCTCCAGTACCATCCATGTTGATACAAAAGTTGGGTATTCATCCTTTCTTTTCTTTTTTTTTTTCCTTTTTAAAAGGCATTTTTATTTTTAAAGTAGATATAGTTAGGGAGAGAAAGATAAACAGAAAAGTTTTAATTCCTTGAGAACTCAAAAATTTAGGGAGCCAAATGAAACAAAAGGAAATATAAAATGTGAATAGAAATGTTTCTCTAGGGGTAAAACAGTCTTCTGGGTGATTTAAAATCAAGAACACTCTGAGTGAGTGGTTTTCAACATGGGCTGCAAGCCCATCCTCCCCCAAACCTCCTTACTTTAAATTCACACACTTCTAACTCTGTGTGTCCTTTGTGGTATCAGGAAGTATTTCCTTGTAAAAAAAAAAATGAATAGGAAATCTGATGCAGTCCGCATGCCTCACTGCTGTTTGTTTCTTCTAATTAAGTTTGAAAATCATCACTGAGACTGTACTGGTGAGAAATGTGGCCAGAGTTCTAAATCATATCTGCTTTGTTAGTGTTACTAAAATGTTAAAAGTTTCAAAGATTTGTATATTGGCATTATATTCCATTATATATATGGACCATATCTTCTTTATCCATTCACCTCTTGAAGGGCATCTTGGCTCTTTCCACAGTTTCTTTACTGTGCCCATTGCTGCTATGAACATTGCGGTACAGATGGCCCTTCTTTTCACAATATCTGTATCTTTGGGGTAAATACCCAGGAGTGCAATTTCAGGGTCATAGGTAGCTCTATGTCACTTACTTGTGGAGCATAAGGAATAACCCGGAGGACATTGGGAGGAGAGGAAAAGTGAATTGGGGGAAATCACAGGGGGAGATGAACCATGAGAGACTGTGGACTCTGAGAAATAAACTGAGGGTTTTGGAGGGGAAGAGGTGGGGGTTTAGGTGAGCCTGGTGGTGGGTATTAAGGAGGGCATGTATTGTATGGAGCATGGGTGTGGTGCATAAACAACGAATCTTGGAACACTGAAAAAATAAAATTGAATTAAAAAAAAAAAAAGGAAGGAAAGGTTTGAGCCTTCACCGGGACCACTTGCTGTATATACATCAACTCAGAACAGGTCCAAACCTACTTATACCAGATGGCCTAAGAGGCTAAAATATTCCACAGTATTGCACAAATATTTAAACATATTCCCAGAGCCCCAGAATATTCTCAAATACTGACCTATTTTCATGTCTGCATCCCTCAATTTTGTACAATGGCTACAGACTGGATTGCAGACTATTGCCTATATAATTATTATAGGATTTGTTACAGAAACCCTAATTAGATAGGTGCTTTCTTGATTGCAATATGTCCTACCTTGACTTTTAACATATGTGCTACCCAGACTGTTTATGTCCTTACCATTAACTCTGATGTCTTGGCATCCCATGATGGATTATAGTGTATGTGCCTGACAGTTTGGGTTTTTTTTAAAGTTCTAATACAAATTCCTGTCATTAAGCTTTTGATTGTTAAATCATCAACTTATATATTTTATTATATTTTTTTACTTTAATCCCAGCAGAGTAAATATACACTATTATAATAGTTTTGGGTGTACAATATAGTGATTGAACAATTCTATACATTTCTCAGTGCTCATCATAATAAATATACTCCTTAATCCCCATTACCTATTTCACTTGTCCTCCCACCCATCTCTCTGGTAACCATCTGTGTGTTCTATATATTAAGTCTGTTTCTTGGGTTCTTTCTCTCTCTCTTTTTTTTTCCTTTGCTCATTTGTTTTATTTCTTAAATTCCACATATGAGTGAAATCAAATGGGATTTGTCTTTCTCTGACTGACTTATTTCAATTGGCATAAGACTCTAGTTCTATCCATGTCATTGCAAATGGCTGAAAATATATATATATATAGAGAGAGAGAGATATATCGATATTGATATATATATCTCTATAGATATATATACCATATCTTTTTTTTTTCAATCCATTCATCATTCATTAGTCAATGGACACTTGGGCTTCCATGGATTTTTTTTTTCTTTAAGTTTATTTTAAATTCCAGTTACTTAACATACAGTGTTATAGTAGTTTCAAGTGTGCAATATAGTGATTCACTACTTCTTGGCAACATCTAATGCTCATCACAAGTGTATTGCTTAATCTTTATCACATATTTAACCAATCCCCCATTTACCTCCATCAGTTTGTTCTCTATAGTTAATAGTCTGTTTCTTGGTTTCTTTCTCTTTCTCTATCTTTCTTTTCCTTTTTTGTTTTTTTCTTAAATTCCATGTACGAGTGAAATCATATGGTATGTGTCTTTCTCTGGCTGACTTATTTTACTTAGCATTATACTCTGTAGGTCCATCCATGTCATTGCAAATGGCAAGATTTCATACTTTTTTATGGCTGGGTAATATTCCATTATATACATATATATATATATATAATGGAATAATATAATGGGTTATATTCCTATATATATATATATATAGGATCCTATATATATATAGGATATATATATAGGATATATATAGGATTCCTATATATATATATGTATATATATATATATGGGTAATATTCCTATATATATATGTAATCTTGTTTTTTTTAATCCATTAATTAGTCAAACGATACTTGGACTATTTTGGCTATTTTAGATAATGATGCAGTAAACATAGAGGTGCCTATATCCCTTTGAATTAGTGTTTTCATATTCTTTTTTTAAAATTATATTCAGTCAGCCACTGTATAACGCATCATTAGTTTTTATGTAGTGTGCAGTGATTCATTAGTTGCATATAACACCCAATGCTCATCACCACATGTGCTCTCCTCAATACCCATCATATTCTTTGGATAAATACACAGTTGTATAATTGCTGGATGGCAGAATAGTTCTATTTTTTAAGTTTTTCAGGAACCTCTATACTGTTTTTCAGAGTGGCTGCACCATTTACATTTCTGCCAACAGTGCATAAGGGTTTCTTTTTCTCCACTACCTCTCTAGAACTTGTTTCGTGTGTGTGTGTGTGTGTGTGTGTGTGTGTGTGTGTTTTAATTTTAACCATTCTGATGTTTGAGTTGATATTTCATTGTAGTTTTGATTTACATTTACCTGATGATAAGCGATGCTGAGCATTTTTTCAGGTATGTGTTGGCCATCTGGATGTCTTTGGAGATATGCCTGTTCCTATCTTCTGCCCTTTTAAAATTGGATTGTTTTTTGTGTGCTGAGTTATATCAGTTCTTTATGTATTTTGGATAGTAACTGTCAGATATATCTTGCAAATATCTCCTCCCATTCTGTAGGTGGCCTTTAAGATTTTGTTGATTATTTCCTTTGCTGTGCAATCATTTTAATTTTGTTGTAGCCAAAGCAATCTTAAAAAAGAAAAGCAAAGCTGGAGGCATCGCAGTTCTGGACCTTGATTTATATTACAACGTTGTAGTAACCAAAAAGATATGATACTGGCTGAAAAATAGACATATAGTTCAATAGAACAGAATAGAAAACACAGAAATAATAGAACAACTATGTGGTCGACTACTCTTCACCAAGGAGGAAAGAATATCCAATGGGAAAAAGGCAATCTCTTCAACCAATGGTGTGGGGAAAATTGGATAGCAACAGACAAAAGAATAAAACTGGACAGTTCTCTTACACCACACACAAAAATAAATTTAAAATGGATTAAGGTAAGACCTGAAATAATAAAAAAATCATAGAAGAGAATACAGGGAGTAACTTCTTTGACATCAGCCATGGCAACTTCTTTCAGAATATGTATCCCAAGGCAAAGGAATAATTTTCTTTTCAGACCTCGAGTTTCATTTTTTGGTTACTCCTTCAAAGTAGGTGATTCATTTCTCTGAGTGGTCTGACTTCAAAGTGAAAATGGCAGAAAGAAGGAAAAGCAAATGTGAAACACTCAGATAAATACTTCAACATATAATCAAGCCACATGTTCTCTATTCAATAAAGACATTTACTTCATATTTCAGGCCCTCCGTTGTTATCCTTCTCACCCAGAAAGTTAGGAAGTCGAATTCCATATCACATCTATGTTCCTCTGGAATACTACTTGCCATTTGCCCCACAGGCAAATCATCCTTTGTGAATGGAATTCCATAATTGCTTTGAATCCATGACTGTTGTCTATTTCCCCTTCCTTTCCAAATGAGAGTTTTCATTATGAGTATCCTCTCCCTTCCTCCAGTTGACTAGTTGGTATTGGGAGAAAATAACATCCTTTTATTTTCCCAAGTCCTTAACCATGAAAAACCAATAAGGACTTCAGTATCATTTAGAAATCCTGACTTCAACCTGGATTCAATACCTAGATTAATTTTTCATTGTCTCCCTTAGAAAAGGAGTATGTGCAACATGTGAGAAGAAGGAGTTAAGTGAATATTTGAATGAAAGGGCTACCCTGGGGACACCTGGGTGGCTCAGTGGGTTAAACCTCTGCCTTCAGCTCAGGTCATGATCTCAGGGTCCTGAGATTGAGCTGAGATCTCAGGTCATTGAGAATTGAGATTCCTCACCAGGGACCGTGCTTCCCCCTCTCTCTCTGCCTGCCTCCCTGCCTACTTGTGATCTCTCTCTGTGTCAAATAAATAAAATGTTTAAACAAAAAAAAATAGAAGAAAGGGCTACCATGGAAGAAAAAGTTCTGTATGTTCACCAAATCTTATTTACTCTGGCCTATATTTCACAGATGTCCTGCATTTCCCATTCAAAGACGTCATTAGTAGAGGCCGTGTGACTGAATTCTAACCAGCAGCCTGTAGGCAGAAATGAAGTGTCTCACAACCACAGCCGGTCTATAGAAACATCTGACATAATCCTCTATGCTCTTTCACTTCCCCTCACAAGTAAATGGCATAGATTCCAAGAATCAAGTGAAAAGCAGTCATAAGTGGGTAATACTTGAGTCCTTGATTAACTTCACAGAGCAGAGCTTCTTAGTCTCCACTTTCTTTAACTTAATCATTAACAGTATAATGCAAAATACTGGATTTTGCATGATCAAGAATAATGTGATATATATGCCTTGACATATAACATAAAACATAACATAGTGTAAAATAACATAACTCAGCCACTGAGATTAGGAACTTTTTTGTTGCTATATCTAGTGTAAGTTTCTCTGAGTCTCCAAGAAAGGATACATCAGGGAGGACATGGTATTTTATCAGAAATCACCCATGGCTTTAGAGAAAATACATCCATGTAAATATCTGGGAACCAATCCTTCTAGGCAGAGGGAAAAGCATATACAGGACCAAGGTCTGGAAGCGTGAGTTTAAGAAAAAGGAAAACCAAAAAAACAAAACAACAACAACAAAACAAGGACGTCTGGTTTTTAGTGAATGAAGAGGGGAGAAATAAGAAATGAGATTCAAGAGTTGATAGAGTCTAAACCATACAGAAGTCAGTATATAATGGTGAAAAGCTTACATTTTACTCTAATAATGATAAAACATCATTGGAAGATATTAAATAGGGAAAATATATGATCTTATTATGATACATATGTTTTAAAAGATGATTTGGGTGTGGTGCATAAACAATGAATTCTGAAACACTGAAAAGAAATTTAAAAAATAAATAAAAATTTTAAAAGAGATTATTTGGGCTACTCTTTGGAGAATGGCTTAGAAGGCCGAAGCAGGAAGCAGAGAGATTATTTAGGATATTATAGTCTTCCAGGGAGATGTTAGCAATTTAGACAAGACAATGTAGTGAAAAGGGAAAAGTTGATACATTCCCCTGAGTCATTTAATGAATCAAGTTTAGTAAAAGTGTATGGATTGTATTTTTATGTAAAAATTACATGTAATATATAGTACAGTTATTACATTAACAAAATATATGTGTACTGAATTCTGTTAAATATTCAAAACACTTTAATTAGTCTGCAACAAGTCCTAGTTGCAGACATTTTAGACTTTATAGTATAGTTTTATTTTATTTTTATTTTTTATTATGTTATGTTAGTCACCCTACAGTACATAATTATTTTTGATGTAGTGTTCCATGATTCATCATTTGGATATAAAACCCAATGCTCCATTCAATATGTGCCCTCCTTAATACCCACAACCAGGCTCACCTAACAACCCAGACCCCTCCCCTCTAAAACCCACAGTTTGTTTTCTGGAGTTCACAGTCTCTCATGGGTCATTTCCCCCCTGATTCCCCCACTTCATTTTTCCCTTCCTTCTCCTAATGTTCTCCATAATATCCCTTATGCTCCACAAGTAAGTGAAACCATATGATAATTGACTTTCTCTGCTTGACTTATTTCACTCGCATAATCTCCTTCACTTCCAGCCATGTCAGTGCACAAGTTGGGTATTCATCCTTTCTGATGGCTGAGTAATATTCCATTGTATATATGGACCACATCTTTATCCATTCATCTGTAGAAGGACATCTGTGTCCTAGAGGCAGAAAGGACCCCTCCTAAGATTAAGGAGAACAGACCAACATCCTGGCATGTAATAGTAAAACTCACATATCTTAGAACCATGGAAGCCATCTTAAGGGCAGGTAAAGGGAAGAGATTCCTTACCTACAGAGGAAGGAACATCAGAATAATGTCAGACCTCTCCACAGAGACCTGGAAAGACAGAAAGGGCTGGGAAGACATATTCAGGCACTAAATGAGAAGAACATGCAGCCAAAAATCCTTTATCCAGCAAGGTTGTCATTTGGAACAGATGGAGAGATAAAGGGCTTCCAGAACCATCAGAAACTGAAAGAATATGTGACTTCTAAGCTGGCCCTGCAAGAAATATTAAGGGGGGCTTCTATAAAAGGAGAAAGACCCCAAGATTGATATAGAACAGAAATTTACAGAGATAATCTACAGAAACAAGGACCTCACAGGCAAACTCATGACAATAAAATCGTACCTTTCAATAATCACTCTCAGTGTGAACAGCCTAAACGCTCCCATGAAATGGTACAGGGTTGTAGATAGGATAAAACGACAGGACCCATCAATATGCTGTCTGCAAGATACTCACTTTGAACCTAAAGATATACCCAGACTGAAAGTGAAGGGATGGAGAACCATCTTTCATGCCAACAGAACTCACAAGAAAACTGGGGTAGCAATTCTTATATCAGACAAATTAGATTTTAAGCTAAAGACTGTAGTTAAAGATAAAGAAGGACACTACACCATTCTTAAAGGGTCTATCCAACAAGAGGATCTAACAATTATAAATATCTATGCCCCCAACATGGGAGCAGCCAACTACATAAGACAACTGTTAACCAAAATAAAGAGACATATTTATGGTAACTAATTAAAAGTAGGAGACTCAACATTCCACTCTCAGCAATAGACAGATTATCTATGCAGAAAATCAACAAAGAGACAAGAGCTTTGAAAGATACACTGGAACAGATAGACCTCATAGTATAGTTTTAGTGAAATAAAGTTCCTCACAGTAACAGAGAATACAAAAAAATGCTGGTGCATAAACAATGAATCTTGGAGTACTGAAAAAATTAATAAAAAATAAAATAAAATAAAAATAAAATAAAATAAAAAATAAAATAAAAAATAAAATAAAAAATATAAAATAAAAGCAAAGCAAAGCAGCTAGTTTCCCTAATGGCCACCAGATGGCCCTAAAGAATCAACTCCACTGACATGGAATACAAACCGAATAAAGTCAGTGTAGTTAGAACAAAATATCTTACAAAACTCTTGTTCTTGTGCACTTAGAATAGAAAATAATCTTCAACAAAATAAACAAATTCACAACCTAAGAATCTATGCTATAGGATCTTGCAAAACTGGAATTGTGTAAAACCTTACTGGGATGAGTAAGTAGTGATTTTAGGATGATAAATAATAATGCATATGTGTAAAAAATATGTAATCTTAGTTATGTGCTTCAGCTAAAAAGTTACATAGACCTAATTGCCCTACTTTTCATTAGAAAGCATAGTTCCTGGACACTCATTTGACAACTCTATAGGTAATGAACAGTATAATAAAAAAAAAAAAAAGTATAAAACCAGGCTTGCTGAAGACTATCATCAACAGGTGTCTTGAAAATCTTCTGTGGATTGTTCTTTTGCAAATTTATTAGTAGGTTATTATTTTCTATTTATTGACTTTTATGAGTTTTTTGTATAGTCTGGATACAAATCTTTTATCAGACATATGATGTACAAATACGTTCTTTAAGGCTGTGGCTTGCCTTTTCATTCCTTCAACAGTAACTTTCATGGCACAAAGTTTTTTTTTGTTTTTGATCCAGTTTAATTTATCCATTTTTATTTTCATGGATTATGTTTCTCTATTATATCTAAGAACCTGTGAACAAACTCAGAGTCATGCCACCTTTCTCTTGTTTTCCTTTAAGCAAATTGATTGCTTTGCATTTTATATTTAGTTCCAGGATATGTTTTTAGTTACTTTTTGTGTAAGGTGTGAGTTCAGTTTCAAAGCTTACTTTTTTTGCATATGGACTTCCAAGTTTTTCACCATTATGTGTTGAAAAGACTATTTGTTCTCCATTAAAATGCTTTTACATCTTTGTCAAAAATCAGTTGACTGCACTTGTCATGGTCCATTTCTGGGTTTTCTGTTTTGTTCCATTGATCTGTGTGTTCATAATTTCCTAATGCCATACTGCCATTATCTTAGAGGGAAGACATTTAGCCTCTAACCATGAAGTATGATGTTAGAAGTACATTTTCCACATAAATCCTTTATTAGTTTAAGGAAGATCCCTTCTATTTCTAGTTCTTCTAGAGTGTTGGTCATGAATGGATGTTGAATTTTAGGAACTTGTAGAGAGATTGCATATCTTGCAGCTCTTTCTCTCACCCAGTTATTACTGCTGGGGGCTTGCTAGCATGGTGGTAAAGTTGGAGGGGAGTGGCGTTCTCCAAGTTTCTAATGAAGTCTCGGTTGTTGGAATATACAGTGTGCTTCTGTGTTGGGGGTCTTTGTAAGTGTCTCTACCCCTCCACCAGGGATATAGTTTTCCCCCATCTTCTTTTATCTTCCTTGGTTATTATGTTCCCAGCCTACTTTCTTGGAGTTCTCTCCAATGTTGGCCATAGCTTTTTTTTTTTTTTTTTCTAATTTCTTAGATGACACTGGAAGACTAGTGTGAAGCCAGAGCAGGTAAACTTTCCTTTCCTGTGTTGCTCTGTGGTAAAGACTTTCCTCCTGTCTATGGCATCTCATGGCTTCTACCCCAATATTTCACATCCTGTATCTTCCTGGAGTCATTTTCCCTCCAGATTTTAGGGTGGCTGGATTATTCTGCAGCCTCAGTTCTCTGATGGGTTTAAGGGAACACCTTGATTTTCTGTTTTCTGTTTGCCTAAATTTTTTTCACTTAAGGACAAGAATGATGACTTCCAAGCTCTTTACATGTCAGAGCCGATACAAATAGTTAGTTGGCTTTTTATGAATTTGATAGGGCTGCATAAAAGCAGAATTCAAAAATATGACATTATTAGGAAGGCTTTTGTGTGTTCTTGCAAAACCTTGATTTCAGACAGTGTATTTTACCTTATTGTCCTCTGAAATGATCAGGACTTCTCAACTTTATTATGTGATTCTCTCCCTAAATGCAAGTTGTTTTCCTTTCATTCCTGCAGACTTGTGTTCCCTTTATAATTTATTCTTTGCTCCTCCAGATATCAGGAATTTCTAACCAAAGATTACAGGTTTTAATATGCCAGTGGAGTAATAGAAGTTTTATCTCAGGGTTCAAATGACCAGTGATAATGGACTATATTTCTAACAAGCTTCATCTTTCTAGGCATCAGCACACAACATTTTCCTAGGAAAGTCAACTAGGTCTCTGGTTACTCCTAGCTACCAAGAGCACAGGAATTCATTCCAGCCAGTACCACAAACCCTACATGCCTCCCCAACCTAGGGATGCCACTAGAACAATCTATCTCTACGTGAACACCATATCAACCTTTCAGGGAATATATCCCAGGCCTAAGTTCATTTTGGGATCTAAGCCACATAAATATAACTCATACAAACTCTGTAAAGGGAGATGGATCATCTATTTTTCTAGACTTATGTGAGCATATCCAACAATTTCTGTCAAAACCCTAAGGTAGTCATCCCTAAAACTTCTATCAAGTTGGAATAAGGCCTTCTCTCAACGACTTCCAGAAAAATTAAAAAAAAACTTCCCTTAGGTGTACCCTTTTTATGAGATCCATAAACTACTAAGAAGTGAATATCATATTACAAAGGGGTGATGGTTTGTTCTGCCTTCCCAAAGGCATGAAAAAAAACATGAAATGTGATCCTAGGGCCAGGTGGCTCCAGCGGCCTTGGCCAGCTGCATGAATCTGGTTGATTTATCTTCACCCATTCACTTCCATGGATAAATTTGCTGAAGGATTCCATTTGCAATCCATAGACAAGCATACTATGTATAAACCCATAATCGGCTAATGGGATAAAGAGGCAAACTAATGTTACCAAATTACTTTGTTCGTTTATGGGTATTAGTCTCAAAAAAAAGGGGGGGGGGCAACCACTCACACTAACCCATGATGAGACTACTTATCCACATCAAAGTCCAGGTCGGTAATTCACAGCATGGATAGAACAGCAAAAGAGCAATCTCCAGCAGCAATGCCATATATATATGAAAACCACTTACAGGAATCCATAGTTAAATTCAAGCATGTGAGCAGTAAGCATGAATCTGATGAAAAGGAAGGCAGTACCTGGCTTCTAACACTGACTCTACGACTGTAGAAACAGGTTATAGATTCTTATCCTTAGCTGTATGACCTTCAGAAATTTACTACCCCCTTATAAGCTTCACTTTCATTTGTAAAATGGGAACAAATGGTTGATTCTTCTTCTAGGGTATTTGAGAAAATTTAATATGATAATCTGTGAAACATGTTTACCATTATTGCCATGTACTACATGTGCAATGTACTACATGTACAATAAGCACTTCCTGAGAAAATGAGTTTGGGAGTCACAACATTGTGGAATACTTGTGAATTGTTTGACATGTGTAGGCTACAATTATTTTCTTTGACTTTCTACCAACTTCAGATTTTCAGAGCACTGTTCTCTGGCAAAGGGAATCTCCCAATCTGTCTGCCTGTCACTGACAACAGGATGGCTCACAGCTATAGCAGGGTCCCATTCTCACATCCTGCAATGGCTAGAATGGGAAATTTGCCTTAAGGTAGGGGTTGAACTCAGTAACTCAGTACCAGAACTCTTGAGTGTGCTATTGTAGACCATGACTGAAAGTATGAGCACACAGCTCTATAGTAGGAAATCCAATGGCTGTTGCTAACCTCCTGTATAAAGTATTATCAGTACAGTTGAAGTTGTGCAAGATTGCACTGAAGCATGTCTGGTTCACTCCTAGGTTAGGTACTTCTCCAAGTGGAGGTACAAAAAAGTCACTGTATGTGAATGCTTACATCTGTTTTAACCATTACTCCTTTGAGGCCCAAAGACCAGATAAAGAAAGAAAAGCTATAAGTTAATAGTGATTCATAAGTGAATAGAAGTTTATCATAACTTAAGGTTACTGATCCTCCAAACCATTCACCTGAAATTGAAACTCTACCAAAAATCATATTGTCAAAGAAATATGACTAATGCATGAAATATAGAGTCTATGGCTACTTGGGGAGAACATGTAACTTGTTGCTCAGATCTTATTGTGAAATAGGATCAATTCAGATGCTTGGGGCTGTAGGTAAAAGAAAAACTAACTAAAAGTGATTTTAAAAGGCCCACAGGTAGGATTTGTTAATTTAGCCTCTCAACCATATCACCAAACCATGGATGTTTTATATATTTGCAATGCATACTCTTTAGCATGTGAGTGATATTTCCTTAATAATTATATGATACCTAGAATAGTTCCAGGAAGCCCATGCAGATACTATATGTTCCCAGTTCTAAGGAGAGTTATTTTTTACTCTCCTTTTAAAAAATCTTCTCTTATTATGGAAGAAAATATTTCTGAAGGCCTCTGGCCAGACTATGTCTCATGTCCAGCAATGGAGAGTGATATCTGAATTATTATGAGTTATTTAAACTACTTCTGGGTTGGGGAAAGAAATAACCTTACATCAGTTCATGGTCAAATGAACATTCTAACCAAACAAAGTGTCTACCAACAGGGAAGAGATTGGGTTAAAGGGAGAGGATAGAGATGACAAACAATATAACCCTCTACACATTTGCTTTATATATCTTTACTAATGGGATATAGGGAAGAATGGATTTGGAGTCTGACTGGTTACACCCAAATTATATATTAAAAAATATCCTAATATAAAACTGATCAGAGCAGGTCCCACGTATTGGCAAATAAAGTATAACATTGGTTTTGCAATACCTGCACAGAACATTTTTAACCTTTGATATAACCTATGTTGATAATCACACTCTGTTTTAATTATGAATTAGGAAATAGGAGGTAGGATAAAGTGGCTACAGAAATGAAAGCATAAGTGACTACAGTAGTTGTAATTGGCTATTTTAGGTAGATGCATGCAGACACAGGTTAAACTCAATGGCAAAGGTATTAGGTAAATTTCATGGAATTCAATGAAAAAAATATCAAGGTGATTGGAATTTTGTTGACATGCTTTGTCTTTATTTTTCATTCTTTTAATTTTTATTTAAGTTTTATTAACCAATATATAGTATATCATTAGTTCTTGATATAATCTTCAATGATTCATTAGTTGTATATAACACCCAGTGCTCATCACAGCATGTGCTCTCCTTGATGTCCATCAACCAGTTACCCCATCCCCCCACCCACCTCCCTTTCCACAGCCCTCAGTTTGTTTCCCAGAGTCAAGAAGACATGAACTGACACTTCTCCAAAAAAGACATACAAATGGCTAACAAAAACACGAAAAAAAAAATGCTCACCATCACTAGCCATCAGGAAAATAAATACAAATCCAAACCACATGAGATACCACCAGATACCTGTTACAATGGCAAAAATTAACAAAACAGGAAACAACAAATGTTGATGAGGATGTGGAGAAAGGGGAACCCTCTTACACTGTTGGTGGGAATGCAAGTTCGTGCAGCCATTCTGGAAAATAAATAAGAGGTTCCTCAAGATGTTAAGAATAGAGCTATCCTACCACCCAGTAATTGAGCTACTGGGTATTTACCCCAAAAATACAGACTTAGTGAAAAGAAGGGGCATGAGCACCCCAATGTTCATAGCAGCAATGTCCACAATAGCCAAACTGTAGAAGGAGCCAAGATGCCCTTCAACAGATGAATGGATAAAGAAGATGTGGTACATATACAGAATGGAATATTATTCAGCCATCAGAAAGGATAAATGTCCACCACTTGCATCAACATGTATGGAACTGAAGGAGAAAGACAATTATCATATGGTTTCACTTATATGTGGAACGTAAGCAATAGCATGGAAGACCATGGGGAAGGGAGGGAAATCAAAAGGGGGAGAATTCAGAGAGGGAGATGAGCCATGAGAGACTATGGACTCCAGGAAACAATCTGGGGGTTTCAGAGGGGAGGCGTTTGGGGGGAGGGGATAACAGGGTGATGGGTATTGAGGAGGGCATGTGCTGTGATGAGCACTGGGTGTTATACTTAACTAATGAATCGATGAACACTGCTTTAAGGACTAATTATGTATTATACAGTGGCTAACTGTTTAGCTATTTTTATAACAATAAAAAAAAGAGTCTCATATGGTTTGTCTCCCTCTCTGGTTCCTTCCCATTCAGTTTTCCCTCCCTTCCCTACTGTCTATATTTTTATATCCGCCACCTCATCTCAACCAATTCAACCTACTCACTCTGTCCCAGGCACATGTAAATTTATTCTTTTACCAGTCTGTGAATGCCTCCTCCTTATGACCTTGGCACTAGCTAATTCCTCTACTGAAAATGTTATTCTCCCAGGCTTTTATGTGGCCTGGTTCCATTCTGTCTTTAAGATATCATCTCAAATACTAACTGCTCATAGATCCCTTCTCTGATCACAGTATCTAAAGAGGGCCTCTGTTACTCTTTATAATTCACTTTGTTGTAATTTCAACACAGTTCTATCACTATTGACACTTCCAAAGATATTTACTATTCATATCTCTTCACTATAATGTAAGCTCTGTGATAAGAGAAACTTTATCTTTTTCTTCACTATTTTGTTGCAATTGCCTAGAACAGTGTGCTCACAACAGTAGATGCCTTCCTCCCCAAGATTAAAGGGTCAACCAATGAAGGAGAACAAAGGAATTCTTGAATTTTAGCTAATCTGAATATAAACTTTGCTTTTTCATTGCCTTTTAGTTATGTCTTTAAGTTTACTGCTTATTATAGAAATAAATTAACTGAAATCTTGATGTTCTTCTGGGCAATTTCTGTAGAAACATAGAAGTGGGCAGTATACATTTAGTAGCCAGTACAGTGGTACTGGCTGAATCCCAGCCTATGGAACTCCCTGCCTTCACGACCACTGCATTTGAGAACTGCTTCGTCCTCTCATTGTATCCTTAACAATTTCAACTTTTCTGTGTAAGGATACTGATATCTTTGTTTTTAATTATAGAATTTTCTAAGGGAGTGAAAAATGAATCACAGACTATATGAAATAGAGGAATAGCTCAGAGACCAAGGCCAAACTCTTTGTCTTCTGGCAACAGAAAGCAGAGATGGCAAATTTTGTGACATACTAGAACTTCAGACATCCGTTGTAGCTGGAGCCCGGTCAGGACTTGTCCTCTGCCATGAGGGAGGAGCTGGTGCTGAACCTGGGTGCTCCTACCAAAGAAATAATGATACCCATTTTTGGATCATCTTAAGGGAGAGGCTGATACTTTCCTTTGGAAGCTCCACTAAATGTCATGCTTACATGCAACAGAATTCCCTCAGTCTTGAAGCAAAACTATTAGAAAATAATCCCTTGGAAGGTGTATGGTTTCACTAGACAATTCTACCAAATATTAAAAAAAAAGAATTAACACCAATTTTACACAATCACTTCCAGAATGTAGAAGTGGAAGGAACATTTTATGTAATCAGTAATACCTGATACCAAAATCAGACAGAGTACCACCCCCCCCCAAAAAAAAGAAGTAAGAAGAAGGGAAAAATAGATAACACATCCTTAATGAATATGGGTTTAAAAATTTTAACAAAACATTAGTATATAGAATTCATTATACACACACACACACACACACACACACACACATAATGAAAAAAGTGAGATTATTTCAGGGATATAAGGCTGCTTCAAATTTTTAAAAATAAGTTAATATCAATAGGCTAAAAAGGAAAAAAAAACATATGATTGTTATAATCAATAGAGTAGAAACATTTAACAAACTTCAACACCATTTGTGATAAAATCTCTAAAAAACATGAACAGAAGAGGGGTGCCTGGGTGGTTCAGTGGGTTGGGCCTCTGCCATCAGCTCAGGTCATGATCCCAGGGTCCTGGGATCGGCCCCGCATTGGGTTCTCTGCCCCTCGGGGAGCCTGCCTCCACCTCTCTCTCTCTGCCTGCCTCTCTGCCTACTTGTGATCTCTGTCAAATAAATAAATAAAATCTTGAAAAAAAAAACATGAACAGAAGAGAACTTCCTCATCTTAAGAAAGGGCTCAGATAACACACAAGTGACATTTTGGCTCAGGCCATGATCCTGGGGTCCTGGGATCAAGTCCCACATCAGGCTCCTTGCTCAGCAGGGAACCTGCTTCTCCCTCTCCCTCCTTCTCCCCCTGCTGTGCTGTCCTTCTTTCCCTCTCTCTCTGTCAAATAAACAAATAAAATCTTTTTTAAAAAGAATGAAATACTTAGGTATAAATCTAAAAAACATATCTAGGACTTATATATTGAAAAATACAAAATGCTGATGAAAGCAATCAAAGTTAATCCACCTAAATGGAGAGATATACTGTGCTTATGGATTGAAAGACTCAACATAGTAACAAGTTTGATTCTACCCAATTGGATATACAGGCTTAATTAAATTCCCACAAAATTCCCAGCAAGTTTTTTTTTTTTTATTTTTTAAGATGTGGACAAGGCTATTTTTAAATTCATATGGAAAGTTAAAGATATATAATAGCTATAAATAATTTTGAACAAAAATAATAATGTGAGGAGAATCACTGTACTTTTTTTCTAGAGCTTATATAGCTACAGTCAAGATGGTGTAGTATCAGTGGAAGGACAGACACATAAATCAATCAGACAAAATAGAGAACTCAGAAGTAGCCCAAACAAGTAGAGCCAGCTGATTTTTGATAAAGGTGCAAAAGCAATTTAATGTAGAAAGGATAGCCTTTCCAACAAATATTACTAGAACAATGAAATGTGCATAAGGAAAAAAAAAACTAGAACCTCAGTCTAAACATAACACTTTATACAAAATAATCTCACAATGGATCACAGAAGCAAATATAAAATGTAATGTTATTAAACTTTTACAAGAAAACGTAGGAGAAAATCTTTGGGACCTAGGATCTGATGAAGGGTACTTAGGTGGAAAACAAGGGGCTCGATCTATAAAAGAAAAAGAATCAAATGGGGCTTCATCAAAATTTAAATGTTTTTCTGCGTAAAGACCTTGTGCTGCTCTGATAATAGACAGCCAAACTGCAGACTGGAAGGAAATACTTGTAAACAACATATCTAATAAAGGACTCAAATCTAGATTATGTAACTAACTCTCAAAACTCAGTAATAATAAAACAAAAAGTTCATTTAGAAAATGGGCAAAGGAGATGAACAAACATTTCATTAAGAAGACATACAGATAACAAATAAGTACAGGGGAAGAACTCAACTCCTCTCACCATCATAGAAATTCAAATTAAGAGCACAGTGAGGTATCAGTGCATACCTATTAGGATCTCTAAATTTATTCTAACAGCAACTATACCAATTGTTGGTGAGGATGCAGAGAAACTGGATCTTTCAGGCTTTGCTAGTGAATGTAAAACGGCATAGCCATTCTGGAAAATAGTTTGGTAGTTTCATTCAAAGTGTAAATGCAGTTGCCATGTAACCCAGCAATAACCCACATGATCCTGGATAAATGAAAATTTACGTCCATGTAAAAGCCTGTCCACGAATGTTCATAGCAACTTTGGAGTAGCTCAAAACTGGAAACAACCAAAATGCCCTTCATAGATAAATATTTTATCAGCATGCAACAACTTGGATTTGTATCAGTCACATTATAGTGAGTGAAAAATGCCAGTCTCAAAGGTATGATTAAATTTGTATAAGATTACCAAACTGAAAAAATTATGGCGCTACAAAACAGAGTCGTGATGGCTAGGGTGTAGGCATGTTTAGGGGTGCACATGACCATAAAGCAACAGCATGTGAGAAATCTTTGTGGTTGAAAAATAGATCTGTATGTTGATTACAGTGATGTTTATTGAATCTACATTTATGATAAAATGTCACTGAACTACACATACACATGGTACCAATGTAAATGTACCTGGTATTGCACTACAATTCAATAGTATTTAGCTGGTTAAAGTACATTAGCCCTGTATAATATTTGCAACTTCCCGTGAAGCTATTACTTCAAAACAAAATGTTTTTTTAAGGATGCCTTGCAGAAGCCACAAAACCAACACTCAAACTCCACAGCTTTGTAGACCCAGCTAACTCTACTTCAGGGAAATATTAAAAACTACTATAGGATATGCTCCATGCAGTCTATAAGGTCTAGGAGATACTTCTGTGGTTATTGCTGATTAATCAGACAACACTGATCCCTCTTTTTGCCATGGTTCTTAAACTGAACGCACTTTGAACAAGTGACAGTGTAGAAAACTAGTCTTACTGACAGATGGATTGGCGACTTTCAGAGCAAAGACATTGGCTCTAAGGGCGTTTCACTGACACCACCAGAGTGATTTCTGCAGTGCCTGAAGCAAAATAGAAGGAAGCTGGTAATGAAGGAAGCTCCCCATGGATTTTGTCTCTTAAACACAAACGGGCAAGTAAAACTTGAAGAATCTAAAAGGATTAAGGGACTGGACCAAAGGGCTCATAGTGTTATAAGTCTCTTCATGGCATTCACAAAAGAACCTTCTGGAAGATTTTGGAAGAAATAAATTTCTCGCACTCAGGAAAATGAGACTTGAGTTTGAAAGGTGGATCCACTTTAGGTTTCATTTCCTAGACAGCCTATTCAGAGAAGGCAGGCCTGTTACCCTCACCATGCATTTCCTGTGTCCATATGAATTTCTGGGTTGGGGACCAAGGTAAGCAGGAAGGGTCTGTGATCTAAATGTCAGGGTCTTCTACCTTAGGACCACCCGTCCTTGCTGACCCAGGTGGGTTTTCAATACAGAATTCAAGGAGTTCTTCAAAACATCCAGCAGAGGGACCCCTGAACTAGTTTGCAAATGCTGATTTCGCCTAGCCCACCTCTTCCCTGCTGCTCTTTGACCCTTAGGATGAGGAGTGTAAGCGAAGGAGAGCTGCATTTAATTCCCAGGAAAACTGAGAGCTATCAAATGCTTTAAACCGATTAAAACATTATGATCTGGGCAGCCAGTGTATTGAATGGTGTGAGGGGCATTACTCAAGTTAGAGATCATGCCAAAAGCAGCTTCAAAGTTCAGGCAAGCAACAATGTCCACCGGGATGGAGAGAAGGGAAAACACTGACCATAAAAGATGGCAAAACTACCAATGCAGGATGTCTGACTGTATGAGGGAGAAACCCAGGTGTTAGGTTCTGACAACGGACACGGGAATGTCAGGACAGATCTATATCCTTTCAAGTAGTATGACAGTAAATGAGAAGGTGACAAGAGTTGAGGGTGTCCAGGGGAGGTCACCGGGGCCCTAGGGAGTGCTCCATCCATCATAGCCACAATGATTAATTCTCGTTTGCTGACATCTTTGCTTTATGAATAGTTTAACAAGCAGCTGACCTTTGTCTTTATGGCTACCGGGAGGCATGGCTTAGAGTAAAATTATTCCAAAATTCAGATCATTTTCAAGTAAATACCTGAAGATACCAGCTTATAATTTAACATCTTATACAATAATGCCCTCAGTTTGATCATATAGCTTCATGGGAAATGGCTTTTACTGAGATTGTTTTATGGCTTTGTTGAGAGTCTGTTAGCACCCACTTCACATTTATTAACTATAGATTGTTGAGCCACTGGTCCACAGCATGTAATTTTATATTCGAGCAGACAGTAAGTTGTCCCTTGAGGAAGCCTTTGATCTTTACAGCAGGACACTCAGCAGACACCTTGACGTGTGTCTGGTTGGATGCGGGGGAGGTGTGAGCACACTATAAATCTCCCATAGCAGTTCTTTTGTGTGAGGGTCTTTGCCCCTTTGCCCCTGCTACAGGTTATTCCATTCAACATATTCCCATATGAGGAATTTCCAGGCAAAATAGTACAGATAGTTTTAAAACCCTTGAAGATGCTATTGGCTAAATTTATTTCAGGGCGACTTATAGTAATTTATACTTCCATCGGTAGTATGTAACGAACGGTGCCCGTTTCATAACAACTCTACTTACGCTGGCTCTTCCCTGGGCTTTTATTCTATTCTATGTCCATTTAATGAATGAAAATGGGAATACTGGTCTAATATTTCTGTCTGAAATATAAGTGGGGTGTAACATTTTTCATTGTTATTTGAGACGTGCATTTCTTTTGTTTTTTTTTTTTTTTTTGTTATCTGATACCTTTTGCCCATTTATTTACAGGGGTTTTAACATTTTTTTTTCTCCATTATAACATAAAAAACTGTGTACAACAGTTATCTACATTTTGGAACTTTCAAATAAATGGGTCTTTTTCACTGCTTCTTTTTTTTATTATGTTCAGTTAGCCAACTTATAGGACATTATTACTTTTTGATGTAGTGTTCAATGATTCATTAGTCGCATATAATGCCCAGTGCTCATCACAACATGTGTCCTGTATTTTCATGTACTCCAAGTTTTGTTTTCTGCCTTCTGATTTTATAATGTCAACTGTTCTTAACCTTTTCTATTCAATATGTGGCTAATTAGCTTATTTATAGTTAAAAATTCATTGTTATTATAATTTATCTCTCATTAGAATTGAAATCAGATCTTAAGCCCTTGGCATTGGTAAAATAACGTTATTTGCCTTTATATCAGATGTGAGATAAGGTTATTTGCCTTTATATCAGATGTGAGATAAATAAGATGGATGTTTATGGCTTTGTTTCACCAAGAGCAACTTGCTCAAGCACCCAGTGAGTAAATAAATAATTTGGAAGAAGCCATAGAAATGATAATAAATGAACTAAAAACAGACAAGAAATACTGAATCCATGTGACAGTTTTCTATCCCAGAAAACCCTCTTCTGGGGATAGCTGTCAGCTGGGGCCAGGCTATTGCTCTCAATGGGCATTAGCTGTTGTCCTCAAAATAAGTTAAGATTGATTTAGGACAGAAACACAGTACTCGCTGACCCAGGAAGTTTATAAGAAACTCTCACTGAATTTCTGGAAAATCTAACCACTTGGACAACTTGCCAAAGATTCCCTACAGGCAAGCAGGTTACCTCGTGGGACGAGTTGCCCTAGAAATTTGGGCTCTGCATATGCTAGGAATGGACTCTCCATTATATACCTTCATCTCATAGTATATAGGTTCAGATTCCTAAGTGCCAATGGATTGCACTCGGAGAAGAATTTCACCTTATCCTATGACAAGAGAAAAGAAAGCATGTTTGGACACAGGTGCTGATAAAATTATGGGCAAAATTATGAAGCAAGTAGTAGCCACAACCCAGGTATTGAGGGTATGACTTTAAGCACTGCGGCAGATGGGATAGTAGGCAGCTGCCGGAGTAACTGACTGGACCAGTGGTACGCCACTAGGTGGCAGAAGAATTCCACTATGGCTATTTACCTTGTTTCTGGAACTTAATCTTTACCCAGAGAAGAGCGCTTTAGGGTGGGAGTCCTGATCCTTTTAGGGCGGTGGAGGTGGCGGCAGTGCCTGATCTTGGTGCACAGGAAGAGACTTGTGACTTCAGGAAAGTCGGCTTGTATTCACCACTCTGGTGTGTGCATGAGTGTCTTTCCCCAAAGCACTCAAGAAGTGTCTGTTGCCTTCCCTCCCACACCACCCTGCACACAAAGGTTGACTAAGTTATTTAGCAACCTCAGATTGTATCAGCTGACTTCCCCTGTATGCTTGGGCTTATGCCCCCCCCACTCCAACCATGAACTTCCCCCTTAGACCTCCATGTCACTGGTTATGTATCTACCTCCCTTTCCACCACCACCCGCAATCCACATTGGAGGCTTGTGTTTCCTTTTCCCTTTTATAAGCCTTTGCAAGGAACATTTCCATCCTAGTATCAGTGTTTTGATGAAACCCACATCTCCTGTGCTGCTGGATACCCACCATGGGCCACATAAATATCCCCCGCTGGTCAAATTCATCTACATAGCTAATAAACCTGGATACTGGTGCTGCGAGAAGATGGTCCTTCTTTCCCACGTAGTCTTAAGGAGAAAAGTCTGCTTCAAACTGAAGCTTTACTGATTTGTGCCATTTAATTAATGTACTGGAGCCTTAGATACTCACCTACAAAATGAGAATAATAATGCCTACTTTGAAGGACTATTGTGAGGATTAAATCAGAGGAGATATTCAGCCTCCTCCTGATTCCACTTCACTGACTTGTGAAGTTTTACTCTTGAATTAAGGAAATCTTACATTTCACCATACAACACAATCCCTGCATTGTTAGGACGAATGTAGCACTGTCCTTGAGACAGGTTTATTACCGTGGTTTCTACTATCACTGGTAGTAATCTTGATGTTTAAGTCTATTCCGAGAATATGGTAAAACTTGGCTCCCATCATCCGGAGTAAAAATGAGAATAAAGACAAACACTTTCATGTTATGCTGAAAGTATATTTATATATATAGATATAGATATTTATTTTCTGCAGACAGCTTTTACTGATGACTCATTTTAATGTTCAAAGAACAGCCTATTTCAATACTACATAATCTGTACCAGAATGAGATGGATAGCTTCTCAATTCATTTCACAAAGCCAGCACAACTCTGATACCAAAACATAACAATTATAACACAAAACAGAGAATCACAGATCTCACTTAAAAATACAGATGCCAAAATACCAAAGAGAACAGTAGCCAATCGAAATCAACACCACATGAAAATGTACAAAGCTTTGGCAGATACTAAGTTGAACCAAATTTAAATCCAAACTTACACACATAGAACTAGAACATAAACACCAGAAACAAAACGCCCCCCCACCCCACCCCACCCTGTCAGTGGCCTCTGGCCAGGAACCCAAAGGAATGAGATATCTGCGGAAAGAACCACATTAGCGGGGAGGGGAACTGCTGGTGGGGTCACCGGCATTGTCACCGGATCCAGGCTCATCCTCATCCAAATCTTCAGACTCACACTCTGCCAAGGCTTCGAAGTACTGCAAAGGCCAGCACCGTGGGTCTCTCTTATGGAGCTTGGCCAGAAACCTCAAAACAAGCATCTTGCTGGTTTCGAGGAATGCTCGGGGGCCCCAGAGGAACTCATATTCTGCTGGCTCAGTATAGGGGATTCGCCTGTACTCTAGGTACTTCTGCCTTACAAACACTTCGGTGATGAGCTTCTTTGTATTTCCGAAGAGAGCATGTGTCTCTCGGACATCCAACCCTAACCTGTACAGAAAACTAAAGATCATGTCCTCCCTGACACAATTGCCTTTCATAAAGATGAGACTCAGGACCACCATCAGGAGGCCTAACTTGGGCCTGTCTAAGTAGGATGCCACTGGTTCACCCTTGTGGTGCCCCAGCTTGTTGATGATAATGTAAGAGTGGTTTTCGGGATCAATCTCTTTCAGTTGATAACCGAAAACACACTGTAGCTTATTGTTGGCACGGTTGATGATATCCAAGCACTCATCTTTATATTCACGGATGATGAATTTCACCATCTCTGAGCGCTTGATGGGCACCTTGGCTTGGTCCTTGACCAAGAGGAACTGCACCAATGCGTTCGCTCTCTCATCCAAGGGAGACAATGGCTGAGTCTCCAGCTTGGGGTCATTCTGGGTGACACCAAATCCCTGAGAGAGATTGGTGAACTCAGAGATAATCAGGGGCTGAGGGCTACCTGGGCTTTCCCAGAGACCCAGGGCCCTCGAAGTGCTTGGGCCCTCCCAGGCACTCAGAGCCCAAGTTGTGCTGGGCCCTTCCCAGCCACTCAGGATGCGGGAGGTGCTCGGGCCCTCCCAGCCACTCAGGCCACGGGAGGTGCTCGGGCCCTCCCAATCACCCAGGACCTGGATAGGGTTTTCAACCTCCCAGTCATTCAAGTTCAGATTTTCCCAGGGTCTCGGAGCCTGCCAGTCACGCAGGGCCAGCATATGGCCACTGCTGTCCTCTTCGGTATTCAGATGCTTCTTCTTCCGGGTGGCTTTGCCAGAGCGACGCGGTGGCTCAGCAGACGTCTTCGAGGCCTCTTGAGTGGTGGCCATTGCCTTCGGGGCAGCTGCCGTAGCCATCAGGATGGTTGGCACTGCCTGGGCTGCTTTCGAAGCATTCACACTGGGCTGTGGAACCCATGGAACTGCAGGCAGAGCCTCCACGCAGGCAAATGGATCCTGCAGAGCAAGTGGCAGTGACTTCGGGGTCTCAGAGGGGGCAGATGGGCCCTGAAAGGCATTAGAAGAGGCAGGCTGGAACCGGGAGGTAGTTGGAAAGACCCTTGAAGTGGCAGTGAAGGTCTCCGATGTGGCAGGCAAGTTTTTCCAGGCAGTCGGCAGGTGTGCTCGGGCAGCTGACACTGCCTTTGGAGCACAGAACGTGGCAGCAAAGATCATGCGATCCTTCGAAGGGGCCCTCCGTTCCTTTGAAGAGGTCCTCCGTTCCTTTGAAGAGGTCCTGCGTTCTATTGAAGAGGCCCGGGATTCTCCCGATGGAGTCATCAGTGATTTAGCGGAGCCCACGGGAAAATTTGCTGCCGCTATGGGAGCTCCGGGCTGGCCCTGCAAGGCTGCTGGGGGGCCTTGCCAGGAGGGCTGGAGTTGCAAGGTGGGCAGCTCTGCTTGCGGGCCCGAGGGCTGGGCCTGCTGGGTGGGTAGCTGGATTTGGAGGGCCTTTTGGGAGGCCGGGACCCCCTGAAAGGGCTGCTCCAGCTGAACCAGTGGTGGGCCCTGCCTCTGGGCCTCCTGGGTGGGCACAGGCTGCCAGAACTGCCCAGGGGCTTTGGGGGCCTGCCAGGTGAGAGCCTGAGCTTGCTGCACTTCCTGGAATTCCATCGATGTTGGCAGCTCGTGTGGCACTGGGGCTTGGCCTTTGGGGGCCTGCCAGATAATGGGTGGGCAGTGCACAGCTTGCGGGGCCGACAGAGGAGCCGACAGCACAGCCTGAGGTGCCTGCGGGCCAGCGGGAGGCACCGTGGGCACCGTGGGCACCTGCGTGGCTGGCGGAGCAGTGGGCACCTGCGGCGCTGCCCGCACCTGTGGAGCTGCCCGCACCTGTGGGGTGGGCAGCCTAGCCTGCGGAGCCTGCCGCAGCGGCGGCGGGGGTGGCAGGGCCTGCCAGAGTGGTGGTGGGGTGGCCAGGACCTGTGGGGCAGGCCGGATGGGCGGCGGTGCCTGGCGTATCAGCGGTGGTGCCTGGCGAATCGGGGGCGGGGCCTGGCGCACCGGCGGGGGGCCAGGTCGGATGGGTGGTGGGCCCGGGCGGATGGGCGGTGGGCCCTGGCGCACGGGTGGTGGTGCCTGCCAGGTAATGGTCGGAGCCTGCCAGGTGACCTGCGTGGCCTGCCAAGCCAGAGGCGTGGCTTGCCAGCCTTGCGGCTGGGCCTGCCATCCTGGCGAGGTGGCCTGCCAGCCCGGGGGTGTGGCCAGCTGCGCCTGCGGGGCCTGCGGGCCCTGGGGAACCTGCGGAGGAGCCCTTATAACCTGAGACTGGATTTGCAGAATCAGAGGCTGAGCCTGTGGGGCCCAAGAAGCCAGAGGCTGCGCAGGTGGGGCGGCCGGCTGTGCCATCGGGGCTCCTGAAGCTGGAGCCTGGGTGATCGGAGCTCTCGAACCTGGAGGATGAATCATCAGGACGCCGGGACCAGGAGGCTTGGCCATCGGGGCTCCCGGAGGCGGAGGCTGGGTCATCAAGGCTCCTGGGGGCGGAGGCTGGGCCATCGGAGCTCCCGGAGCAGGCGGCTGGACCATCAGGACTCCCGGAGTCAGAGGCTGGGCCATCAGGACTCCCGGAGTCGGAGGCTGGGCCATCGGGGTCCCCGGAGGGGGAGGATGGGCCATCGGTGTCCCCGGAGGGGGAGGGTGAGCCATCGGTGTCCCCGGAGGGGGAGGATGCGCCATCGGTGTCCCCGGAGGGGGAGGATGCACCATCGGGGTCCCCGGAGGGGGAGGATGGGCCATCGGGGTCCCCGGAGGAGGAGGATGGGCCATCGGGGTCCCCGGAGGGGGAGGATGGGCCATGGGGGTCCCCGGGGGTGGAGGATGGGCCATCGGGGCTCCGGGAGCTGAAGGATGCATCATCAGGACTCCCGGAGTCGGAGGCTGGGCCATCGGGGCTCCCGGAGGGGGAGGATGGATCATCAGGACTCCGGGAGTCGGAGGCTTGCCCATCGGGCCTCCCAGAGGGGGAGCCTGGACCATCGGGCCCCCCAGGGCCGGAGGTTGGGCCATCGGAGCCACTGGGGTAGGCGGCTGGCCCTGTGGGGCCTCCCAAGCAGGCTGAGGTGCCTGCCAAGCGGCTAGTGAAGCCTGCAAATCAATCGGAGGTGGATCCCAGGGGACTGGCGGAGCCCGAGAGGAGGCGGGCGGGGCCCGCATCAGAACCGTAGGGCGGCTATAGACCGGAGGCTTAGGGGCCTCGGCCGGGGGACTCGAATCACCCAAATTCTTACTTAGCTGCGACATGTCCCTTTGCTCTGACAGCTGGTGGGCCTTTTCCTCCGACAGCTGCTGGGCCTTTTCCTCCAGAGAGAAGAGAATGCCTACGTGGCTGATCAGAGGATCCCTCCCTGCTGACTGGTGAATAGGAAGTAAGTGCCCTTAGCTCTGCAGCTTTCCGCAGTAAGGAGGAGGGGGGAAGGGGGCTCAATCCCGCCCCTTCCCCGCCCCCGACCACCACAAGTGGATAGTGCATAGGGGCGTCTACCAGAAATCCTGGCTGACACAAGATCCCTTCTCACTCTGTCCAGTCCCCAAATGCAGCCTGGTGAGACTTACCATGGATGAGTTTTCACAGAGGAGTGACAGGAACAGATCTATGTTTCAGAAATCACAGTTCTGCAGTATAGAGTAGGAACAGACCACTGGTAACATGGAAGGCATCCATGAGGGGGGAGATGGTGTGGTCTGAGCTCAGATACAGCAAAATCGGAGTCAGAGAATAAAAGGAGTGAATCTATGTATATGAGAGATTTAGGAATCATAGCAGGCTGCTATTATAATTTAATGTAAAAGGGATGGAGAAGACGTATAAGTCTGTCCTGGGAAAGTGGAGAATTGATAGTGTGGTTGATTCTCTTAGGGACACAGTGGGAGGCACATAGCAAGAGAGATGTATGAGTATTGATTGGGACATGGACATTTGCAGTCCTTTGGGACTGCCAAAGAGAGATGCTCTATAGATGGTCTTGTATGATGGCTTGGGATTCAACAGAAAACTGAACTGAGAGTTAAGGTACTCCTTAACTGTGGGAGTGAATGTATTTGCAGGAGAAGTGTTAAGAGTGAAACTCCTGAGATATGTCTTGAAGAATACAGACATTTTTAGATACAGGCAGAGAAAAGGGACGGGCAAAGACTACAGAGAGAAGAAAAGAAATCATGGAAATTCAGATGCTCCAGGTATCAATGGAAGACAGAATTTTTAGTACCAGGAAAATTTCCTGTGAAGTAGCTGGGATGAAGGAACAAGGTGGGTTTCTTAGTGCTGTTCATCAGTTACAGAGCAGGAAAGAAATCATAAAAATGAAAGCCAAAAATGTACTAGAAAAAAATAAAATGAGTGAATAAATAGATCTAAGATTAATATATAGGGAAAACAGATGAAGAATAAAATATGAGATTTCAGGGACATCTACTTGGGCAAAATCAGTTTAAAAATTATCTATCTATCTATATATATATATATATGCAGGTAAGGCAGAAGACATAAAAATGATTGGTTAACACTATATTACTTCATGTTGAAAGGATGTGACAGTCTCACTTCTAGCTGGACAGTTTTCTGGAAATAGTCAAAACACTAAATAAGAATGTTTAGTTTAGAAGAGACGGTTTTCACCTAGGGCAAGAGTCCAGAAAGATACGATGAAAGATACCACAAGGGGGCAGAAGAGAATGTGAAGGCCATACCCTACTCTTCCTGAGGTACCCTTATCCGATGTTCCTCAAATTTGGTAATTTATGAATTCCAGTCAAGACATAAATTCATTCTTAAGGTAGTTATTGCTTTAAATAATGAGGAATAATTTCAGAATGAGGTTTCAGTGTTTTATTTTCTGGCATCTGAAGAGGCGAGGAATCAGTTATTATTCCTAGGGACACCTTCCTTTTCAAATACAAACATCTCTTTCCTGGTGCCTAATATATCACATATATACCCGCATATATATACCTTATATACCCACAGAACTGCTACTACTGAATGGAGACCACCATGCTTCATGGCTTCCAGGTCCCTCTTGTGCATTAATAGTTCATATAGGACTTCTCAATTTGGTAGGGGTTTACAAACACCTTAGAGGGACATACTCTGGGCATATAACCTCGGTGTTCCTGGATCACCAATCCTGACACCTGGCAGTTACTGGCTATGGTTGGCTTTGAGAAATTGAGTTCATTTTTCAGCCTATGGCATTTCTACCCTCAATAAGACATACTTGCTTCTCCTCTAATTAAAATGTATAGTTTTCTGAGAGATTAAATTCTTTTACTAACCATTTCTTTTTTAGTATTATGACATATTTAACCTTCAATCCACCATTATGTGAGTTATCCTACACAATATATGGCTACTAGTAGGTCCCAACTGTCCCCAGTGACATTGGGTGGCAATGAATAGCATCGCCACCCAATGTCAACTCCCACTAAGTTCATTATGTAAAAGGAGGCCCAATTTATGCCTAAAGGTGATACAGAAACAAAAAAGGAAGTATTGGGAATTAAAAAAAAAATTAGCATCATTCAGAATGGAAAGTAGTCAACTTTTACTTTAGCACCTGTGTGATTCATTGGGAACATTGTTTAATTGGTAGAGAAAAACTTGGAAATAAGCATTTAGTGATTCTGGTGGGACTAGGAACCCTGATGAAATGGGTTTATCCTTCCCTGGAAAACCTTCCTATTTTATACAATCAGTGCTCTCAGACACAGGCTACTTGAAAACCTAGCTACTCACAAATTACCTACTCCAACATCAAATACATGTGGGAAAATGAAGTAACATATAACTTCTTTGCAAAGATTGACTGCTTTAATAACAGGGAAACTCAAAGCTGTCCTGAGTACAGTGGGGGATTTAGACTATAAAGTTTAAATAGGTCTCCCCAAATCTGCCTTCTCCTTATGGGATCTTTCAGCTTCTTGAAGCCATACCACCCTTCTGTGTATATGGCCTTCCACTTCTATGCCTCTGAACCAAGACTTGCCAAACTTTTATTTCCTTGCTTCTCCATGAAACAACTTAAAAACCCAAGGTGAGTAGAAAGCAAAAGTCAAATATAAATAAAAATTCCATGGGATGTAGGGATCTATCTTCTAACATAAAAGATTTTCAGTATTTTTTTTGAAGATTTTATTTATTTATTTGAGAGAGAAAGAACAAGCAAGGGAGGGAGAGGGAGAAGCAGTCTCTCCAGTGAGCAGGGAGCCCGACGTGGGGCTCATCCCAGGACCCTGGCATCATGACCTGAGCTGAAGGCAGATGCCCAACCCACTGAGCCACCCAGGCGCCCCAGATTTTCAGTATTTTCATAAATATATAACAAAAGGATAACAAAACTGATTTTAAAAATTGGGGGAAGGAGAACTGAGAATAGACAAATAGAAGCAGGAAAATCATTGAGGCATGTATATTAATTTTTTATATTTGCGTACTATCCAATTTAGCATAAGAATGGAGCTTCCATGCTGGCTGGAACTTTGTTTTATTCACTCTTTTATACATCCTGTTCATCCTGAATGGCCACTAAAAATAATAAAGGTGTAAGATTAGAATAACAACTATGTACCTTTCACTCCCATATAACTGTTAGACTTAGTGCAAATATTTATAAGTGGGTAAAATAATCAGTTATGATTTTCAAAAAGTCTAAAATAATGTATTTATGAAATGCCTTTTATTAAGGATTCAGTATGTGCCTAGCACTCTGATCTGTGTAGTGCTGCAGAGGAAAATCTAAAACCAAACTTATAGACACATACAGATATTGACATGGTATTTTTAGTGCAATAAACTGTTACTGTTTGCAGTGTATAAAACTCATATTGGTCATAGTTGATGCAAATAACTGAGTAGTCACTTATGCTTGAAACATGGGAGGGGGTGGGGGGTGTAATGCTGGCAGTAGCAAGGAAAAGAAAAAAAAAAACAAACAAACTGAAAGCTGTGGGAGAGATTCATGAGTTTCTCCAAATAGACAGACTAAGCCCTAAAAGAAAAAAAAAAGTATAGGATGTATCAGAAGTACAAGGCATTTGAAGGAAGAATTACAAGGAATTCATTAAAATAGCATTAACTACTATTAATTGAATGCCTATTATGTGGTCAAATACCATTCTAAAATTTTTATAGACATGGTATAATCCTCACAAAATCCACAGGTGTTTGGCCCCATTTAACACATCAAGAAGTTGATGCTCAGGATGGTAATTAACTTGTCACAGATCTGGCAATGTATTTCCAAATCTGGAATTAAAGCCTGATCTATATTAGTTCAAAAGCCAACATTCCTCACCATTACACCAATGCTGCCAAAATATTTTTTCCAAAATATTTTTTTAGCTTTAAATTTAATTAATATAAAACAAAATGCATAGATTTACAGTTGACTGTTTAGTGAGCTTTTTCATGGAGTAGCCATCTCTCAAAACAAAATAAGTAACATTTTGTTTATCAAATAAAGGTCCAATGTGCCTTTTCTCAGTCAAATCCTCTATGTCCAAAGGCAATCATTCTTTTTAAAATTTTATTAACATATAATGTATTATTTGCTTCAGGGGTACAGGTCTGTGAATCATCAGTCTTACACAATTCACAGCACTCACCATAGCACATACCCTCCCCAATGTCCATAACCCACTCCATCCCACCCACGACCCTCCCTTCAGCAACCCTCAGTTTGTTACCTGAGATTAAGAGTCTCTTATGGGGGTGCCTGGGTGGCTCAGTTGGTTAAGCCTCTGCCTTCGGGTCAGGTCATGATCTCAGGGTCCTGGGATTGAGCCCCGCATTGGGCTCCCTGCTCAGCGGGGAGCCTGCTTCCCTCCCTCTCTCTGCCTGCTTGTGATCTCTCCCTCTGTCAAATAAATAAATAAAATCTTTAAAAAAAAAAGTCTCTTATGGTTTTTCTCCCTCCCAGGTCCCATCTTGTTTCATTTTTTACCTCCCTATCCCTCCATGACCCTCCACCCTGCCTCTCAAATTCCTCGTATGAGAGAGATCATATGGTAATTGTCTTTTTCAGATTGACTTCGTTGGCTTAGTGTAATACCCTCTAGTTCCATCCATGTTGTTGCAAATGGCAAGATTTCATTTTTTGATTGCTGCATAATATTCCATTGTGTATATATATACACCACCTCTTTTTTAGCCATTCATCTGTTGTTGGACATTTAGGTTCTTTCCATAGTTTGCCTATTGTGGACATTGGTGCTATAAACATTCGGGTGCATGTGTCCCTTTGGATCACTACATTTGTATCTTTAGGGTAAATGCCCAGTAGTGCGATTGTTGGGTTGTAGGGTAGCTCTATTTTCAACTTCTTGAGGAACCTCCATACTGTTTCCCAGAGTGGCTGCATCAGCTTGCATTCCTGCCAACAGTGTAGGAGGGTTCCCCTTTCTCTGCATCCTCACCAACATCTGTCATTTCCTGATTTGTTAATTTTAGCCATTCTGACTAGTGTGAGGTGGTATCTCACTGTGGTTTTGATTTGTATTTCCCTGATGCTGAGTGATGTTGAACACTTTTTCATGTGTGTCTGTTGTCTGTTTGGATGTCCTCTTTACAGAAATGTCTGTTCATGTCTTCTGTCCATTTCTTGATTGGATTATTTGTTCTTTGGGTGTGAGTTTGATAAGTTCTTTATAGATTTTGGATACTAACCCTTTATCTGATATGGAATTTGCAAATGTCTTCTCCCATGGTTTTGTTGACTGTTTCCATTGTTGTGCAAAAGTTTTGTTTTGTTTTGTTTTTTCTTGATGAAGTCCTGATAGCTAATGTTTGCCCTTGCATCCCTTGCCTTTGGCGATGTTTCTAGGAAGAAGTTACTGTGGCTGAGGTTGAAGAGGCAACCACATTCTGATTTCTCTTGCCTTATATCCGTTTTACCTGTTCTCAGATATCATATAAGTGAAATCCATATAGTATATATACTTTTTTTGTGTGGAGAGTCAACATTTAAAGATACGTATATTTAATTCATATATTCATTCATGTTTTGGGGTGCATAAGAGGTTTGCTATATGATTTATTTATTTGTTTGTTTATTTACTATCATGTTATGTTAGTCACCATACGGTACTCATTAGTTTTTGATGTAGTGTTCCAATATTCATTGTTTATGCACTACACCCAGTGCTCCATGCAATATGTGCCCTCTTCAATACCCACCACCAGATCCTCCCAACCCCATACCCCTCCCCTCCAAAACCCTGTGTGTTTCTCATAGTCCACAGTCTCTCATGAATTGTCTCCCCCTCTGATTTACCTTACTTCACTTTCCCTTTCCTCTTCTATGGTCCTCCATGTTATTCCTTATGCTCCACAAGTAAGTGAAACCATATGATAATTTTATTTTATAGATTTTTTTTATATGTTGTTAGCCACCATACTGTGCATCATTAGTTTTTTTTTAAGATTTTATTTATTTATTTGACAGATGGAGATCACAGAGAAGCAGGCAGAGAGAGAGGAGGACACAGGCTCCCTGCTGAGCAGAGAGCCCGATGAGGGGCTCGATCCCAGGACCTGGGATCATGACCTGAGCTGAAGGCAGTGGCTTTAACCCACTGAGCCACCCAGGCACCCTGCATCATTAGTTTTTGATGTGGTGTTCAATGATTCATTAGTTGCCTATAATACCTAGTGCTCATCACAACACATGCCCTCCCTAACACCCATCACCTGGCTACTCCATGCTCCCATCCTCCTCCTCTCTAAAACCCTCAGATTGTTTCCTGGGGTCCATAGTCTGTCATGGTTTGTCTCCCTCTCTGATCCCTCCCCCTCTTCAGCACAGGGGGCAATAGGGGAAGGAAGGGAAATTAGTGCTTTACTTTAAAAAAAAATAATTCCAGTATAGTTAATATACAATGTTGTATTAGTTTCAGGTGTACAATATAGTGATTCAACAACTCATACATCATTCAGTTCTCATTAAGACAAATGAGCTCCTTCATCTCTATCACCTATTTCACCCATTTCCCCCTCCCACCTCTCCTCTGGTAACTATCAGTTTGTTCTCTATAGTTAAGATGTGTGCTTATCTTTATAAGAAACTGCAACAGTTCTCCATAGTTGAGTTAGACCATTTTACATTCTACCAGAATATATGAGAATTTCAGGTGCTCAAACAGCCTTACAAATTGTTGTGTTGTCAGTCTTTTTGATTTTGGTCATTCTAGTGGACGTGAAATTGTGACAATACAATTTTACACTCTTATTAGCAACGAATGAGAGTGCTAGGTGCTCCATGTCCTTGCTGAAATTGATGTAATTGACAATTTTGATTTTAGGCAACTCAGTGGTGGGGAGTATATGTGTGTGTGTGTGTGTGTGTGTGTATGCACGCGTGCGTGCGTGTGTGTGTTTTAAGACTATTAATTTGAGAGAAAGAAAGAATGCGAGAGAGCAGAAAGTGAGGTGAGGGGCAGAGGCAGAAGCAGATCCCCACTGAACAGGGACCCCAACACGGGACTCCATCCCAGGACTCCAGGTTCATGACTCCAGCTTAATGCAGATGCTTAACCAACTGAGGCACCCAGGCACCCCACATTTTTTGTGTTTTTGTATGTTTGTTTATTAATAGGCTATGTTTTAGACCAGCTGTAGGTTTACGAAAAAAATGAGGGGAAGAATTAAGAGTTCCTATATATCTTATGCCTCTACCATACATACATTCAAAATTTTCTCTTCTATCAATATCTTACACCTGAGCAGTACATTTGTTACAATCCATGCACCTACATTGACACATCATTATCATCTGAAGTCTATAGTTTACATTAGGGTTCCCTGCTAGAGTTGTGTTATCTGTGTGTTTTGACAAATGTATATGACATGTATCCACCATTATAACATCATACAGAATAATTTCACCACCCTAAAAATTCTCTGTGCTCTGCCTGTTCAACCTGCCTCCTCCAAATCCCTACAAACACTGACTTTTTAAATGTCTCCATAGTTTTGTGTTTTCCAGAATGCCATCTGCTTTGTAATGACACAGTACGTAAACTTTTCTGATTGCCTTTTTTCACTTACTGATATGCATTTGAGGTCTCTCCATGTCTTTTCATGGACTGATAGCTTATTTCATTTTTTAGCATTGAATAATATTTGATTTCTGGATCAAATATGTTTATCTGTTTATCTATCCACCTTCCTAGCTTAGTTGATTCCAAGTTTTGACAAATATGGATAGTTATTGTAAACACCCATGTGTACATTACTTATTCTTCAGTGTACATACTATACCACTGTATAGATTTCCTGAAGTTTTCTTATTACCATTCACATATTATAGGACATCTTGATAACTTCCAAACTTAGGTAACTATGAATAAAGTTGTTATAAACCTTTGTGTGAAGAATTTGTGTGGAAATAAGTTTTCAATTCATTTGGGTAAATACTAAGGAGCACAATTGTTGGATGGTATGATAAGAGTACATGTAGTTTTTTAAGAAACTGCCAAAACGGCTGTACTTGGAGCCATTAGAGTATCTTCACTGTGTATTTCACTCCATTTTCCATTTCTTAAATTGGCTTGTCTTTTTATTGTTGATTTTCACAGAAATCACATTATTCAGATTTTCTTTTTCCTCATTTGTCAATTTGAGTAAATTCTGCTTTTAAGGATTTTTTTTTCAACTTCATTTAAGTTGTCAAGTTTTTAAATTTAAAGTTGTCAGTTTCCCTTTGTTAACAATCTGTTAATTGTTAAAAAGTTTAAAGTTAACAATTTCTTCTTACTAAATGGAGATTAATAAAACATCCCTTTATTATTATGTCAATGTCTGTATTATATGTAGTATTGTCTTTCTTTTATTCCTTTTATGAGTGACTTGATTTTTTTCTTTTTTTTCTTTTGTTAACTTTTCTAGAGGTTATCAGTTGTCTTATTCCTTTCAAAGGATAAATGATTGACTTGAGTAATTTTCTCTATTGTTGGTCTGTTTTCTCTTTCACGGATTTCAGCTCTTATTTCTATTCTTTTTATTCTACTTGCCTTAATTTTTATTTTTTTCTACATGATTAGTGTGCTAGCTTAGGTCATTTATTTCAAATATTTCCTTTTTTGTAAAATAGTCATTAAAGTTATAAATTTCTCTTTCAGGTTAATTGTAGTGACATTTTATAAATTTTAGGATGTTATGTTTTTATTATTCACTTTGAAATATTTTACAATTTTCTTAGGATTTCTTATTTGATGTATAGGTTATTTGGTTACTTGTGTGGAACTTATATCCACACAAATTTGAATACTTTATATGTATTTTCATAATGTTAATTACTAATTTAATTCCAATGTGATCATATAATATGTGCAATATAATCCAGTTATTTAAATATATTAAAACTTGGGGCATCTGAGTGGCTCAGTCGGCTAGTGTCTGCCTTCATTTCATGTCATGATCCCAGGGTCTTGGGATTGAGCCCTGTGTCAGGGTCCCCTGTTCAGTGGGGAGCCTGCTTCTCCCTCTCCTTCTCTCTCCCAACTCATGCTCTCGCTCTCACTCTCTCTCTACCTCAAACAAATCTTAAAAAATCTTTTAAAATAAATAAATATATTAAAACTTGAATTTGATTCCCAGTAAGGGGTCTATTTTGAAAAACAAAACAAAACAAAACAAAAAAAAACCGATTCCATATATACTTGAAATAAATGTATTCTGCTATTCTTAGTTATATTTCTATAAGTGTTTCCAAGGTCAATTTGACTGAGCATATTGTTCATATCTTCTATATACTTAACCAATTTTTAAAATCTGGGTAGAATTAAGTGATTCATCACTTACATACAACACCCAGTGCTCACCACAAGTGCCGTCCTTAATACCCATCAACCCATTTAACCAATCCCCTGACCACCTCCCCTCCAGCAACTTCAGTTTGTTCTCTATAGTTAAGAGTCTTCTTTATGGTTTGCCTCTCATTTTCACCCTATGCTAATCTGTTTTGTTTCTAAAATTCCACATATGAGTGAAATCATATGGTATCTATCTTTCTCTGACTGACTTATTTGGCTTAGCATAATACATGCTAGCTCCATCCACATCATTGCAAATGGCAAGATTTTATTCTTTTTCATGGTTGAGTAATATTCCTATTTATTTCTTCTTTATCCATGCCTCAGTTGATGGACACTGGGGTTCTTTCCATTATTTGCCTATTGCTGATAATGCCACTCTAAACATTGGGGTGTATGTAATCCCTTCAAATAAATGTTTGTATATCCTTGAGTAAATACCCAATAGTGCATTTGTTAGGTCATAGAGTAATTCTATTTTGCATTTTTTTAAGGAACCTCCATGCTGTTTTCCAGGGTGGCTGCACCAGTTTGCATTCCCACCAACAGTGTAAGGGGGTTCCCCTTTCTCCATATCCTCACCAGCACCTGTTGTTTCCTGTGTTGTTAATTTTAGCCATTCTGAATGGTGTGAAGTGATATCTCACTGTAGTTTTGATTTGTATTTCCCTGGTGATGAGTGATGTTCATTGTCTGCCATCACTATATCTTCTTTGGACAAATGTTTATTAATATATTACGTCCATTTTTAAGTGGATTTTTTTTTGGTGTTGAATTTGATCATTTCTTTATAGATTTTGGATACTAACCCTTTAGTAGATATGTCATTTGCAAACATCTTCCATTCTGTAGGTTTCATTTTAGTTTTGTTGATTGTTACTTCACTTATTTGGTGAAGTCCAAATAGTCCAAATATTTTTTTTTTCTGTTTCCTTTGCCCCTGGAGATATATCTAGTAAGAAGCTGCTATGGCCAATGTCAAAGAGGTTACTGCTTGTGTTCTCCTCTAGGATTTTGTTGGTTTCCTGTCTCACACTTAGCTCTTTCATCCATTTTGAATTTATTTTTGTGTATGGTGTAAGAAAGTAGTTTCATTATTTTGCATAATCTGACCCTTTCATCTTAGGGCATGTCCCCCTTAGCTCTGAAAATACTTCTTGTCTTGAAGTCTACTCTGTGTGATATCAACAGAACCATATTGGTTTTCTTATGTTCAATAATTATATACTCTGCTTATTTGCATCCCTATACATATATAAAATTATGATTAAATAATTTTAGTAATTTATAGATTCATTATAAAGAATTGCCTCATGTGATTGTGGATATTGGCAAGTCCCAAGATCTGCAAGGTGCATTTTCAGGTTGTAAGACCCAGAAGAACCAATTTTTTTGGTTCAAGTCTGAGTATGACGGTCCAAGATCTGGCAGAGACTATGGTGTAGTTCCAATCTGAAATCTGGCCAGCTTGAAACCCAATAAGAACTAATATTCCAGTTCAAGTTCAACTGGAGCAAAAAAACCTATGTACCAATTCAAAAGTCTATCAGGCAGAAAAAATAACCCCTTACTTGGAGAAGGGTCAGTCTTTTTGCTATATTCAGTCCTTCAACTGGTTGTGTGAGACCCATCCACATTATGGAGGATAATCTGCTTTACAAGGTCTACTAATTTAAATATTAATCTTATTTAAAACACCCTCACAGAAAAACCCAGAATAATGTTTGACCAAATATGTGGGTATACTGTGGCCCAGCTAAATTCACACATAAAATTAATAATCACAATTAAGTTGTGATTTTTAAAAAAAAAATTTAAATTTTTTTATAAACATATAATGTATTATTAGCCCCAGGGGTACAGGTCTGTGAATTGCCAGGTTTACACACTTCACAGCACTCACCATAAGTCAATTGGAGAAAGACAACTATCATATGATCTCCCTGATATGAGGAAGTGGAGATGCAATGGGGGGGGTTGGGGGATAGGAAAATAATAAATGGAACAAGATGGGATCAGGAAGGAGACAAACCAAAAGAGACTCTTAATGTCACAAAAGTTGTGATTTTATTTATTAATCCATTCTACTAATTTCTGCCTTTTTCTTAGAATACTTAGTCAATTAAGATTTAATGTAATTATGGGACACCTGGGTGGCTCAGTGGGTTAAAGCCTCTGCCTTTGGCTCATGTCATGATCCCACAGTCCTGGGATTGAGCCCCAAATCAGGCTCTCTGCTCAGTGGAGAGCCTGCTTCCCTTCCTCTCTCTGCCTGCCTCTCTGCCTGCTTGTGATCTGTCTGTCAAATAAATAAATAAAATCTTTAAAATAAAAAAAAGATTTAATGTAATTACTGATAGGGTAGAGTACAAGTCGACTATATTGGCATTTCTCTTCCAACTATGCAATCTATTTTTTGTTTTCCATTTAGGATTAATAAAATATTTTAGTAGTCCATTGTATCTCCTGTATTTTTTAATTTATTGCATTGCCATTTTAATGGATGCTCCACAGATTACAATATGCATCATATATTTGTCTCTCTCTCTATATATATAGAGAGAGAGAGAGAAAGAGAGAGAGAGAGAGCGTTCTTGCTATGCATAAAACCATATTAGCTGAAAGTTATCCATAACAGAAAAGTGTACTCACTTTGCACAGGTCATATTGTAATTCAGGTTCTATGCAAAGCAAAAACACTGTTCTAATATGTGTAAGTTGCAGTCCATATAGTACTGTAGAAAGCAAAGACTGCCTGTATCATATGTGTGTATAACTTTAAATCTATAAATATTGGTGTTATTATATTAAATTCTTTATATTAAACTATAATAAATATGCATATAAATATATTGCATATTAAATATTTAAAGCCATTTTACATTATTAATTTTATTATATATAATATATTTTTTATATGCCATATATATTATAAATAATATGCTCTCTCTATAATATATATGTGTGTGTGTGTATATATACATAGATATGTATATATAAAATTCTGGTTCTATTCATTCCCTCTTGCACATTAAGATTCCATCTAGCATCAATGTCCTTGAGCCTAATACACTTACCTCACTATTTTTTTTAAATTTTTATTTATTTTTAAAATTTCTTTTTAGTGTTTCAGAATTAATTGTTTATGCACCACACCCAGTGCTCCATGCAATACGTGCCCTCCATAATACCACCACCAGGCTCATCCAACCTCGCACGCCCCCTCCCCTCCAAAACCCTCAGCTTTTTTTCTCAGCATCCACAGTATCTCATGGTTCATCTCACCCTCCAATTTCCACATTCACCCATTTTGCCAACCCCTCACCCCCTGCCCCTGATAACCACAGATATGTTTTCTGCATTTATAAGCTTGGTTTCTTTCAGATTTCACATGCCAGTGAAATCATACAATATTGTCTTTCTCTGTCTGACTTATCTCACTTAGCAGAATGTCCTCTAGACAAAAGGCATGATTTTCTTCCTTTAGATGGCTGAATAATATTCTATATGCAAATATGCATATACCTTGCATACAGACACATACGTCTTCTTTTCTTTTTACATTCATCTACTGATGGACACTTAATTTGTTTCCATGTCTTATCTACTGTTAGTGTGGCTGCAATGAATACATGTATCTTTTTGACCTAGTGATTTTGTGTCGTTTAGATGTATCCCTGGAGTGAAATTGCTAGGTCATATGGTAAGTTCTATTTTTATATTTTTTAGATTTTTATTTACTTATTTATTTGAGAGAGAGAGAGGGAGGGAGAGAGAGAGAGAGAGAGAGAGAGAGAGAGAGAACATGCAGAGAGAAAGGGAGAGGGAAAATCAGACTCCCCGCTGAGCAGAAAGTCCAAGGCTAGGCTCAATCCCAAGACCCTGAGATCATGACAAAAAAGCAAATCCTTAACTGACTAGGCCACTCAGGGAAGCCTATTTTTACATTTTTGAAGAATTTCCATAATGTCTTCCACAATGACTGAATCAATTTATATTCTCACCAATAGTGCGTGTTCTCTTTTCTTCACATTCTCAACAATCGTGATCTCTTGCCTTTCTTTTAAAGATTTTATTTATTTATTTTAGAGAGAGAGTGAGAGAGAGCAAACACAAGTGGGAGGCACAGAGGGAGAGAGAATCCCACACGGACTCCATGCTGAGCATGGAGTCTTGACACAGGGCTGGATCCTGTGGGATCCAGGATCCAGGACTGAAGGATCATGAGCCAAAACAAAGAGGCAGTCGCTTAATCAACTGCACCATCCAGAAGTCCTCTTGACCTTTTCGTAGTAATCCTTCTAACAAGTATAAGGTGATGTTTCAATATGGTTTCAATTTCCATTTTACTGATTATTGGTGATGTTGAGCACCTTTTCATGTACTTGTTGGTCATTTGTATGTCTTCTTTGGAAAAATATCCTTCACTTCCTCTACCCATTTTGTAATTGAAATATTTGTTTTTTTGTTGTTTGTTTTGTTTTTGTTTTTTATTTTATTTTTTCAGTGTTCCAAGGTTCATTGCTTATGCTTTTTTTTGCTATTAAGCTGTATGAGTTATTATATTTTATTTATTTTTTATTTACATTCAATTAGCCAAGGTATAGTGCACCATTAGTTTTTAATATAACATTCAGTGATTCATTACTTCACTATAACACCCAGTGCCCATCATTTTTTATAGCTTTCATATGTTAACCCCTTTTTGGATACAGGATTTGCTAATATTTTCACCCATCCCATAGGTTGCCTGTTCATTTTGTTGACATTTTCTTTTGCCATTTAGTTTGATGTAGTCCTTCTTATTAATTTTTGCTTTTAGTGTCAAATCCAAAACAAAACAAAACAAAAAACTAATAAACAAAAACCACAAAACATCACTGAGACCAGTATCAATTAACTTTTCCCAGATGTTTTCTTCTAGGAATTTTATGGCTTCAGGACTTAAATGCTCAAGACCTTAATTCATTTTGAGTTGGTTTTTATATATGGTATAGGATAGTGGTCCAGTTTAATTTTTTTGCATGTGGCTATCCAGTTTTCCTAACACAATTTATTGAAGAGACTATGCTTGGATTTCAGTTTCATTCTTGAAATGTACTTTTTCTGCATAGAGAATTATAGGCAGACAATTTTATTTTTCTTTCAATACTTAAAGATCTTTCCCGCTGTCTTTTGGCAATAAGACATCATTCTTAGTGTTCTCTTATATGTAATGTCCTTTTCCACTCAGCTATTTTTAAAAATTTGGCTTTATCTTTGGTTTTTAGCAATTTGATGATAGACATACTGTGGGTTTATTTTCCTTATCCTAATTGGGGTTCACTGTGCTTATTGCATTTGTAGGTTAATACATTTCAACATTTTGACAAAATTCTAAGCCATTATGTCTTCAGATAATTTTCTCTCACTCTCTTTCTCTGTCTCCTCTAACTCCCCCTATTATTTTCACTCATTCCTTTAAACCCAGTTGACAGCTTTTTCATTCACTAAGGACTTTTCTTTACTTTTCAGCTCTGCTCCTTCATCTTCAAGCCTCAGGAGGTCTTTCTTATTCCTAATTTCCCAGGCTACTTTAATGCACTCAATGAAGATTTTATGGGCACCTTGGGATGAATTGCTAGCAGCTTTTTTTTTTTTTTTTTCTGCATAAAGCCTCCTGCAGACTGCTGTCTTACATTCAGGGAAGGATCTGGACATCTTAAGGAGATATGTCTTAGTTCTCTTATCTTACATGAACCTCCTCCTCATCACTATCTTGCACTCAGGGCATGATTCATGAGTTTGTTTCATCTCCCCGCCTTGCTCTCAGCCATTGGTATGCTACTTACATGCATGTAAGTGATAATTGAAGGAAGGATTTGGTAAGTGGATATGGACTTCTTTTAAACTCCTCAGAATTTGAATATGTCATACAGGATAAGGTGTAGTCAATGAAAGTTTGTTAGTAGTTCGAGTAGTTTCTCTTTATAACCCTCCATGGGAACTTTCCCTCTATTTCTGCATTGTCCCCACAGACTAAAACACCAATGGGACTCTCTTTAATCTTAGGAAGTGCTTGCCATTTCTGATATTTAATTCATTTAGATTTGAATGCATTTTTAGATGCTGATGTGTTTTATAATTTTTCCATATTGCTCTCGTAACTAGAGTGAAACTTTTTCTTTTAATTCAAAAGTGGAAGTCCTTTCCAAATCTTTTAGCCGAAGAATCTCCACAAAGCGTAGGCAATTCCTTATTGAGATAAACCTGAAGATACTACTGTAATGGTCCTGCTTGAATCTGAGATTTCTTTGAAATGTCATGATTTATATTTAAGATGTCACCCAAAGTGTGTATTCATCCTCATAATATGACAGGATCAAAGAATAATGGTGCCAGTGACTTGATCAAGAGTCATTAATTTTCCATATTTGTTTTAATTTCAAATGACAGTTTGAATGTCTTTACCACACTTTGTGATCAGTATTGGAATTACATATTTGTGCCCTAAGTTGTGAATCACTTAGCACAGCATGGAAATGTGTGATAAATAGCACTGCTATTACTGCCAATATTAAGTGTATTCAGGGCTTGCATCTCTGAAGCAGAGAGGGAGAGGTGGAAAATGCACTACAGTGAGCTGAAGGAAAATTGCTGTCTTAACTGGTGGTGGTGGTGCAAGAATTCTATTTATAATTAATAAAAAAAACAGAAAAGGGGGTACATGGATGGCTTAGTCAGTTAAGCATCTGACTTTGGCTCAGGTCATGATCCCAGGGTCCCAGGATTGAGTACTGCATCAGGCTCCTTGCTCTGCGGGGAGCCTGCTTCTCCCTCTGCCTCTGCCTCTCTGTGTGTCTTTAATGAATAAATAAATAAAAACTTTAAGAAAAAAAACAGAAACCTGGATCTAAGCATCTATCTTGGACAGTGAGAAGGGTAAGCATTGAAGGAACTCATGAGTGATAGCCTGGATTTCCCCATGAACTAGAAGGACAATGGACTTGATGAGAGTGAGTATCAATTGTAGTATCTTGTCATCAGGAAGGGGAGGGGGAGATGCCTATGAATAAGCAGGTACATTTCCTGACAAGAAACCATGTATGTGCAGTAACTTCAGTCTCAGGTGTACATGTAGAGAAAAGAGATGTGAGATTCACTGGAGCTTGAGCATTTGTCATACAGAAGAGAAAGACAATCAAGTGGAGTTCCAAGGAGGAATGATGCATGGGAGATACATGCCATTTAATTCCTTATTTCTTCTTTCCCACACCTAACTTTAGTTCTTTGTGCTCATTACTTCTAAACCACCTATAAATTATAATGACTCCTAAGGCCTTTTCCTCACGATCCACCCTTGTATTACCAAGTATATCTTTCCACTTAGGCTTAAATTTCATTAGAAAATAGTTTAGTGGCTTCTCTTCCCCATGTTCTATGATACTTTCAAGAGACTGCCCAGAAAATTAAATTTACATTCAAGGCATTTCTAGAGAAGCATTCATCAGATGGGAAGGGAAAAATGGAATCAGTCACAAGGTGGCAGAAGAGTTCAGCCACACCCTTTACTGTCTTAAGAGGCCTCAATTTCTTCTTCAACTGGTGGGGAAGATTCTGGAATTAAGGTTCAATTTGATCTGCTGGGTCTTCTGAGAATGGGGAATCAGGATTGATATGAGCTCCACTGAGCTCTCTCAAGGCCATACTCAGGTGAAACCCCATCAGAGGTGCCCATGAAGACAGATCTCCCAAATAAACCTAAAGGACTACACCCAGTGGAAAATGATTTAAAAAAAAAGTGGACAGAGCAATATTACTTGCATGTTGGGTTCTGTCTGGATTGGGAAATACTAGAGTCCTTAAAGTAAACAACAAACAAACAATAAAAGGAGAGAGAAACGTAAGGTAGCGGTTGCATAAAACAAATTACTGACTGAACCATGTAATCTGGGCAGTAGAACATGATCCTGGCTGGATCTCTAATACATTCCATCTCCGTTGCCCATTCCCATCCAACTGGGCTTCCTTGCAGACCTTGGATTGAGTCCCAGAACCTGGGCAATTGCAGGTGTAATGCCGTCTGCTAAGAATTTTCTACTCATTTGCCAAGAAATCCCCATGGCTCAATCCCTCATTTCTTTCAGATCTCTGCCCAAATGTCATCGCTTCAGAGAGGTATCTCTTGATAACTCCCTGTTAATTTTAATCTCTTATTCTACTTTAAGACTTGAAGTGTTCCTATACATTTTTATTTGCATTGTCTGTGTCCCCCACATTGGCCTAGATGGCCCATGCAGGCAGGAGTTTTGTTGGATTCTTTCACTACTGTAGTCCACATTTGCAGAAAAAAAAATATTAGAACATTATACATGTTTAGTCAATACTTTATTTATTGATGTATCAATAAATTAATGAAAGGACACATACCAAAAGGAGAATACATCAAAACGTAGTGGCTATTTTCACTTGTGTAATTGTGTTCTCATTACCTTTGAGAATTTAGTTTTATGTATTTTTCTGTATTCTGTACAGATTCTAGGGTCAGACCACCTCAGGTGAAAATCCCATTAGGATTATTAACTAGCTCTGTTATCAAAAGCATATGAGTTAATATTTATGTGTCTCAGTTTCCTCATCTACAAATGGTGGTAAAATATGTACTGTTAACTCATTGTAAGAATTACATGTTAAGTGGTTTATAAGTATCAGCCATTATTGTTAACATCATCATTAACATTTCATCATACCATGTGGCGTTTTCTAATTTTACAGCCTTCTTTACGTGCATTCTTTATCCTTTTACCTTTCCAGTCTGCTTTTTGCTGATTTTAGTTTTCTCACATTACTGGGCACATTGAGTGTTCAAAAAGAAAGGTGATACACTTTTATTTTTTCTATTTTTAAAAATTTTAAATTAAAATTCAATTTAACTAAAATGTACTATATTATTAGTTTCAGAGGTAGAATCCAGTGATTCAGCAACTGCATATAACACCCAGTGCTCATCGCATCATATGCCCTCCCTAATGCCCATCACCTGATTAGTCCATCCTCCCATCCCTCCAGCAACCCTGAGTTTGTTTCCTATACTTAATTTGAGTCCCTCTCTGTTTTCATCTTATTTTATTTTTCTTTCCCTTTCCATATATTCATCTGTTTTGTTTCTTAAATTCCACATTTTAGTGAAAGCATATGGTATTTGTCTTTCTCTGGCTGACTTCTTTTGCTTAACATGATACACTCTAGTTATATCCAAATCATTGCAAATGTCAAGATGCCATTCTTTATGATGGCTGAGTAATATTCCATTATATGTGATATATATATAATTTGATTATATATATATATATATATATCACATAAAATGTGATATATATATATATTCTTTACCAATTCATTTGTCTGGGCTCTTTCCATTTTTTTGGCTATTGTGGATATTGCTGCTATGAACAGTGAGGTCCATGTACCCTCTTGAATCTTTATGGGTAATACAATGGTATAACTTCATATCTTTCAATAATTGCTCTGAATATAAATGGACTAAATGCTTCAAAAAAAAGCTATAGGGTATCAGAATGGATAATAAAATAAGACCCATTGATATGCTGCTTATAAGACTCTCATTTTAGACTCAAAGACTCTGCCAGATTGAAGGTGAGGGGGTGGAGTACCATTTATCTTGCCAGTTGACATCAAAAGAAAGCTGGAGTATCCATCCTTATATCAGAGAAACTACATTTTATTTTATTTTATTTTTTTAAATATTTTGTTCATTCACTTGAGAGAGAGAAAGAGACAGAACACAAGAAGGTGAGACAGAGGCAGAAAGAGAGGCAGAAGCAGACTCCCCACTGAACTGGGACCATAATGTGGAGCTCAATCCCAGGATCCCAACATCATGATGACCCAAAGGCAGACACCTCATCATCTGAGCCACTGAAGCACCCTAGCAAATTAGACTTCAAACCAAAGACTGTAATAAGAGGTGCAAAAGATTGTATCATAATAAAAGTATCTATCCAAGATGACTTAACAATTATATATTTTTATGCCCTTAACTTAGGAGCAGCCACATATATAAACCAATTAATAACAAAAATAAAGAAAAACATTGATAATAATGCAATTATAGTAGTGGACTTTAACACCCCACTCACAAAAATGAACTGATTATCTAAGCAGTAGATCAACAAGGAAACAAGGACTTTGAATGACACACTAGACCAAATGACTTCACATATATATTCAGAGCACTTCATCTTAGAGCAACAGAATGCATATTCTCCAGTGCACATAGAACACTCTCTAGAATAGATCACATACTGGGTCACAAATCAGGTATCAGCTAGTACAAAGATTGAGATAATGCCATGCACACCTTCAGACCACAATGCTTTAAAACTTGAGGTCAACTACAAGACAAAAAATATGAAAGAACCACAAATACATGGAGGTTAAAGAGAATCCTGTTGAAGAATGAATGAATGATGACGGGTATTGAGGAGAGCATGTATTGCATAGAGCACTGGTGTTATACTTAAACAATGAATCATGGAACACTACATCAAAAACTAATGATATACTGTATGGTAACTAACATAACATAAAATAAAAAAAAAACTAGGAAATTAAAGAAGAATTAAAAACATACATGGAAGCAAATGAAAATGAAAGCATGACTGTTCAGAACCTTTGGGATGCAGCAAAGGCCATTCTAAGGAGGGAATATAAAGCAATACAAGACTTTCTCAAGAAACAAAAAAAGTCTCAAATATACAACCTAAGCTTACACCTGGAGGAGCTGGAAAAGGAACAACAAATGAAACCTAAACCCAGCAGGAGAAGAGAAATAATAAAGATTCAAGCAGAAACCAATGACATAGAGATAAAAAATACAGTAGAACAGATCACAAAACTTGCAACTAGTTCTTTGAAAGAATTAATAAGCTCAATAACCCCCTAGCCAGACATCAAAAAGAAAAGAGCTGAGTATATAAAATTATAAATGAAAGAGGAGAGATCACAACCAACACCGAAGAAGTACAATCATAGGAGCGTATTATGACCAACTATATACAAAAATTAGGCAATCTGGAAGAAATGGATGCATTCCTTGAAATATATAAACTACCACGGCACCTGGTTGGCTCAGTGGGTTAAAGCCTCTGCCTCGGCTCAGGTCATGATCCCAGGGTTCTGGGATCGAGCCCTGCATCAGGCTCTCTGCTCAGTTGGGAGCCTGCTTCCCTTTCTCTCTCTCTGCCTGCCTCTCTGCCTAATTGTGATCTCTGTCTGCCAAATAAATAAAATCTTTTAAAAATAATGAAAAATTTTTAAAAAAGAATTATATAAACTACCAAAACTGAAAACAGGAAGAAATAGATAACCTGAAAAGACCTATAAACAGAAAGTAAATTGAATCAATAATAAAAAATCTCCCAACAGGGCACCTGGGTGGCTCAGTGGGTTAAAGCTTCTGCTTTCGGCTCAGGTCATGGTCTCAGGGTCCTGGGATCGAGCCCTGCATCAGTCTCTCTGCTCAGTTGGGAGCCTGCTTCCCTTTCTCTCTCTCTGCCTGCCTCTCTGACTACTTGTGATCTCTATCAAATAAATAAAATCTTTAAAAATTTTTAAAAAAAAATCTCCCAACAAAAATTAGTCAAGAACCAGATGGCTTTCCAGTGGAATTCTGCACTTTTCTTTAAAAATAATTCTACATCAAGTGCCATCCTTAATGCCCATCACCCAATTACCCCTTCCCCCTACCCATCTCCCCTACAGCAACCCTCACTTTGTTCCCCACAGTTAAGAGTCTCTTATAGTTTCCCTCACTCTCAGTTTTCATCTTATTTTATTTTTCCTTCCCTTCCACCAATTTCATCAAATTTGTTTCTTATATTCCACATATGAGTGAAATCATATGGCATTTTTAATTGGAAGGCAGCTATGCTCACCACTATACCACAAACACAGACCTGGCATTTTTAATTGGGTGATGGCCACTAAGGAGGGCAATTGATGTTACGAGCACTGGAATTTGTATGCAACTGAATCGCTACATGAATCAGTATGTATGAATCACTACATTCTGCCTCTAACTAACAACACAGTATATGCCAACTAAATTAAATTTAAATAAAAATTTAAAAATAAATAAAAAATAAATTACAATAATTCTAAATCACTATTTTTTGTAATAGAACTTGAGGTCCAGAATTGTGATGCCCCCATCTTTGCTTTGCTTTTTCAAGATTGCTTTAGGTATTCAGGTTCTTTTGTGGTTCCATACAAATTTTGGGATATTTTGTTTATCTTTGTGAAAAATGCTGGTGGCGGGGCACCTGGGTGGCTCAGTGGGTTAAAGTCTCTGCCTTCGGCTCAGGTCATGATCTCAGCAGGGAGCCTGCTTCCCCCTCTCTCTCTGCCTGCCTCTGCGCCTACTTGTGATATCTCTCTGTCAAATAAATAAACAAAATCTTAAAAAAAAATGCTGGTGGCATTTTGAGAGGGATTGCATTAAATATGTAGATTACTTTGGATAGTATAGACATATCAACAATATTTGTTCTTCCAATCTATGAGTATGGAATATCTTCTTATTTCTTTCTGTCCTCTTCAATTTCAAAATGGATTAAAGAGCTAAATATGGGGGCACCTGGGTGGCTCAGTCGTTAAGCAACTGCTTTCAGCTCAGGTCCTCATCCCAGGGTCCTGGGATTGAGCCCCATATTGGGCTTCCTGCTCAGTGGGAAGCCTGCTTCTTCCTCTCCTACTCCCCCTGCTTGTGTTCCCTCTCTCCCTGTGTCTCTCTCTGTCAAATAAAGAAATAAATCTTTAAAAAAAGAGCTAAATATGAGACACAAAACCATTAAAATCCTAGAGGACAACACAAACAATAACCTCTTTGACATCAGCCATAACAACTTTTTTTTTTCCTAGATATGTCTCCTGAGGCAAGGGAAACAAAAACAAAACAAAACAAAAAAAAAAATAAACTATTGTGGGTTCTAAAAACAAAAACAAAACAAAAACAAAATCCCTTCTGCACAGCAAAGGAAACAATTAACAAAACTAAAAGGCAACCTATGGAATATGAGAATATATTTGCAAACGACATATCTAATAAAGGGTTAGTATCTAAAAATAAAAAAAACCTTAAAAAACTCAAAACCTAAAAAAAGAATAATCCAATCAAACAATAGGCAGAAGATATGAACACACATTTTTCCAAAGAACACATCCAGATGTGCAACAGACACATGAAAATTACTCAAAATCACTGATCATCAGAGAAATGTAAATCAAAACTACTGTAAGAACAGCTAAAATGAGGAGCATAAGAAACAATAGGTTTTGGTGAAGATATGGAGAAAGAGGAACCCTCATACATGGTTGATGGAAATGCAAACGGGTGCAGGCACTCTGGAAAAAGATACAATGGTCCCTCAAAAAGTTAAAAATAGAACTACACTATAATTCATCAATTACACTACTAGATACTTACCCAAAGAATACAAAAATACTAATTCAAGGAGACACATATATCCCGATGTTTATAGTGCTGTATCTACAATAGCCAAACTATGAAAACAAAACAACCCAGGTGTCCACCAGCAGATAAATGGATACAGAAGAGGTGATATCTGTGGGGGGTGGAATATATATATATATATATATTTTACTGAGCCATAAAACAAAGAATGAAATCTTGCCATTTGAGTGATGCTGGTGAAGCTAAAGAGTAAAATGCTAAAAGAAATAAGTCAGAGAAACATACCATATGATTTCACTTACATTTAGAATTTAAGAAACAAAATAAAGGAGCATAGAGTAAAAAGAAGAGAGAGAGAAAAACCAAGAAACAATCGCAAATATAGAGAATAAACTGATGGTTACCAGAAGGGAGGTGGGTGAGGGAATGGGTTAAATAGGTAATGAGGACTAAAGAGTGTACTTGTGATGAGCACCAGGTGTTGTTGGGAAGTGTTGAATCACTAAATTGTACATCTGAAGCTAATATTGGACTGTATGTTAACTAACTGGAATTTAGATAAAACTTGAATTAAAAAAAAGGATTTTTTAAATGAAAAGTTCTATTTCTAGTACTATTTACATTTGTTTATCTTAATTTTTTAAAAAAATATTGAAATAGTTTAGACCCCCCCATAGAAGTTTCAAAAATAGTACCCAGAATTCCAATATATCTTTTAACCATCTTCCTCCATGGATATCAATTTATATAGTCAAGTACCAGTTATCAAACTAGGAAATTAACATTGATACAATACTATTAAATAAGCTATAAGCCTCATTTGGATTTCATCGATTTTGAAATACATTCATTTTTTAGAGTATATAGTTCTATGACACTTATTACAGACCCAGTTCTGTGTAATCATCAATATAGTCAGGATACAGAACTGGCCAACACCACCAAGAAATTGTCTCATGTTACCCCTTTATAGTCACACCCTCCCCCACTCACCTTGGTGACAATTTATTTGTTCTCCATCACTATAATATTGCCATTTCACAAAGAGCTAGTCTATCAAAACAAGTTGTAGATTCAAAGTACATTGTACTTTTAGACATTTTTTTGAAAGTGAGTATTTTTTGAAAACTGGAAACTAATTCCTGCAAATCTAAAAATCTACTGCAGCTGTTCAGTAAATTCCTAAGTGTTTTATGCACAAAAGCTTTTTGTTGAGAAACCATTTAGCTTGATGTGATCACATTGGACTTACACAAGAAATTAGTCTAATATAGAACTCAATAAGAGCATAGCTGGAAGTCAAAGTGGATATGTGTGACTATACTCATTTTCATTCCTACGTAAAAGTATATCATGAAATATATAGGTATTGTAGAAAAATATTATTGGATAAGGAAACGAAAGGAGAAATGATATCCTCTGTGTTATGGGACAGAAAGAATGATGGCATGATTATTTTCAAATTAAATACTTTAATATCCTACATCCTACTTTTTAAAATTATTATATTTATGCATTTTATTTTATTTTTTTAAAGATTTTATTTATTTATTTGACAGAGAGAAAGATCACAAGTAGTCAGAGAGGCAGGCAGAGAAAGAGGGGAAGAAGACTCCCTGCTGAGCAGAGAGCCCAATGTTGGGCTTGATCCCAGGACTGAGATTGTGACCTGAGCTGAAGGCGGAGGCTTAGCCCACTGAGCCACCCATGTGCCCCAATATTTATGCATTTTAATAATAACTAAAATATAACCTATAATATTTAAATATGCAATCAAGAGTTAAAATAAATTTCTGTATCAGATAACAGAAACCAAAATATTTTTATATTTCCTGACACATGCTGCTTATTTGTTCAACTATCAATTATTACCAATTACCACTGTTAACTGGTCCTATTTTTATTTGATTTTTTTAAAAATGCAATTCATGGTAACATAAAACCAAATGAAAAAAAACTCATATTTTTCATGTAATACTAAAATAAAAATACAAGTGTGTAAATTATTCATTATATATTATAATGCTATGCTGTTAGAATTTATTTTGCCTGTATAATTGTGTCCTGGTATGACTTTCCAAAAGGTTGGCCCTTTAGATATAGACAAGCTGATTCTAAAATTTATATGGAGAAGCAAAGGAACTAGAATAGCTAAACTGTTTTTGTAAAAGATGAATTAAGTTGGAGGAATTGCCCTACCCAATATTAAGACTTACTATACAAATCAGCAATTTGTGTGGTATTTGGTAGAGGGATTGACACATAGATCACTGGAGCATAATAGAGAATTCAGAAATAGGTTCACCACAAGAACAGTCAAGTGATTTCTGACAAAGTTACAAAAACAGTTCAGTGGAAGGATAGTCTTTTCAATAAATGATGTTGGAGCACTTAGCCATTCAGATGAAAAACAAACAAACAAAACCATGAGAGCCATAATATAAACCTCACATCTCCTAGAAAGTTAACTCAAAGTGAATTATAGATCTCAATGTAATATGTAAATCTCTAAGTGATTCATCACTTACATATAACACCTGGGGTTCATCCCACTAGGTCCCCTCCTTAATACGCATCACCCATTTAGCCCATTGCCCCACCCACTTACCTCTAATAACCATCACGTTTTTTCTCTATAACTAAGAGTCTACTTTATGGTTTGATTCTCTCTTTTTTTTTTCTTTCCCTTGCACATATCTGTTTTGTTTATTAAATTCCACGTATGAATGCAATCATATGGCATTTATCTTTCTCTGACTAACTTATTTCACATAGCATAATATACTCTAGCTCCATCCACATCATGGAAAATGGCCAGGCTTCATTCCTTTTGATGGCTGAGTAATATTCCATTGTGTATATATAACACTTATCCATTAATTGATAAGTGGATATTTGGGATCTTTACATCATTTGGCTATTGTTGATAATGCTGCTGTAAACATGGGGGTACATATGCCATTTCAAATCTTTATTCTTATATCCTTTGTGTAAATAACTAGTAGTATAATTCCTGGATCATACGTTCATTCTATTTTTAACTTTTTGAGAAACTGCCATACTGTTTTACGGAGTGGCTGCTCCAGCTAGCATTTCCAACAACCCTTTAAGAAGGTTCCTCTTCCTCCATAACCTTGCTAACACTTATTCTTTCCTGTATTGTTAAATGTAGCCATTCTGAAAGATATGAGGTAGTATCTCATTGTACTGGATGTTTTAGATTCCTCTGATGATGAGTGATGTTGAGCATCTTTTCATGTGTCTGTTAACCATCTATATGTCTTCTTTGGAAAAATGTCTATTCATATCTTCTGCCCTTTTTTTAACTGGACTATTTATTTTTCAGGTGTTAAGTTTGATAAGTTCTTTATCAATTTTGTATCCTAACCCTTTATCAGATATGTCATTTGCAAATATCATCTCCGATTCTGTAGGCTACCTATTAGTGTGTGTGTTTGTTTGTTTGTTTGTTTTCCCCTCTTATCATTTCCTTCACTGTACAGGAGCTTTTTATCTTGGTGAAGTCCCAATATGTCACTTTTCCTTTTGTTCTCCTTGAAATCAAATTTAATTCTAAATAAGTTACAATTAAAAAATAAATTGAGAAAGTCCTGTTTGTCTTGGCTATCTCACTCTCTCTCTTTCTTATTACTCTTTCTCTCTCTCTCTGGTACCAAATTTAAATATAGTTGTTTTAAGAAATTTTGTTTTCCATTCACAATGCAGTGCTTATAAAGTACAATGTTATTTCCTTTCCCTGTGCACATATTCCATATTGAAGGATGGAATACTATTTCATATGTAAGTCCATATTCAACCATTCAAGAATACCCAGTTTATTTACTATATTCTCCATGAAAATGGAGTCTGAGGAATGGAACCAGCGTTCCTGGCCTAGAGGCAGAAATGTCACCCCTCAAGATCATAGAGTTTAGAAAGACCTCAAGACACCTGATTGTGAAACTGATGAATCATAATTTTAGACAGGAGCTCTTGAAAGCAGCTAGGAGAAAGAGATTCCTTACTTACAGAGGAAGGCCCAGCAGAATAACATCAGACCTGTCCATGGAAACCTGGCAAGCCAGAAAGGGCTGGCAAGATGTAGTGAGGGCACTAAATGAAAAGAACATGCATCCAAGAATACTTTATTGAGCAAGACTCACATTCAAAATGGATGGAAAGATAAAGAGATCCCAAGACCTAAGGTTTGAAAGAGTATGTGGCCACCAACCTGGAACTACAAGAAATATTAAGGGGGGCTCAATAAAAGAAGAAAGAACCCAAGAGTGTCATAGAACAGAAATTTATGGAGACAATCTATAGAAACAAGGATTTCACAGGCAACATGATGTCAATAAAAACACATCTCTCAGGGCATCTGGGTGGCTCAGTGGGTTAAGGCCTCTGCCTCCAGCTCAGGTCATGATCCCAGGGTCCAGGGATCAAGACCCTAATCAGACTCTCTGCTCAGTGGGGAGTCTGCCCCCCCACCTGCCTCTCTGCCTACTTGTGATCTCTATCTGTCAAATAAATAAATAAAATCTTTAAAAAATATATCTCTCAGTAATCACTCTCAATGTGAACAGCCTAAAGGCTCCCGTAAAATGGCACAGGATTGCAGATTGGATAAAATGACAGGACCCATCCATGTGTTGTCTACAAGAGACCCATTCTGAATCTGAGGATACATCCAGACTGAAAGTGAATGGATGGAGAAGCATCTTTCATGCCAATGGGCCTCAAAAGAAGGCTGGGGTAGGGATTTTTATATCAGATAAGTTAGATTTTAAGTTAAAGACTGTAGTCAGAGATAAAGAAGGACTCTACATTATTCTTAAAGTGTATAACCACCAAGAAGATCTAACATTTGTAAATATTTATGCCCCCCCCCATATGGGAGCAGCCAGCTACATAAGGCAAATGTTAATCAAAATAAAGAGTCATATTGATATTAATACATTAATAATAGGGGATCTTAACATGCCACTTTTATAATAGACAGATCATCCAAGCAGAAAATCAATAAAGAAAAAATAACATTTAATGACACATTGGACCAGATAAACCTCATAGATATGTACAGAACATTCCACTCTATAACAATAGAATACTCATTCTTCTTGAGTGCACATGGAACTTTCTCCAGAACAGATCACACACTGGGTCACAAATCAGGACTCAACCAATACCAAAAGGTTGAGATCATTCCCATATTCTCAGACCACAATGCTTTGGAACTGGAACTCAACCAGAAGAAAAAGTTTGGAAGAAATTCAAACACCTGGAAACTAAAGACCACCTTCCTTAAGAATGTTTGGAACAACCAGGAAATCAAAGAAGAACTTAAACAATTCATGGAAACCAATGAGAATGAAGATGCTTCAGTCCAAAATCTATTGATACAGCAAAGGTGGTCCTAAGGGGGAAATACATAGCCATCCAGCCTCCCTCAAAAAAATTTAAAAATCCGGAATACACCAGCTGTCTTTACACCTTAAAGAACTGGAGAATCAACAAGAAATTAAACCAACCCTCCACACAAGAAGGGAAATAATCAAGACTAGAGTATAGATCAATGAGATAGAAACTAGAGATACAGTAGAACACATCAACGAAACTAGAAGCTGGTTTTTTTGAAAGAATCAATAAGATCGATAAACCATTGGCCAAACTAATCCAAAAGAAAAGAGAGAGGACCCAAGTTAATAAAATTATGAATTAAAAGGGAGAGATCACAAGTAACACCAAGGAAATAGAAACAATCATCAGAAATTATTATCAACAGTTATATGTCAATAAGTTAAGCAACCTAGATGAAATGGATGCATTCCTGGAAACCTACAAACTTCCAAAACTCAATCAGGAAGAAATTGAAAACCTGAATAGACTACTATCTTGTAACGAGATCGAAGCAATGATCAAAAACCTCCCAAAAAGTAAGAGGCCAGGACCTGACGGATTTCCTGGGTAATTCTACAAAACTTTCAAAGAAGAAATTATACCTATTCTCCTGAAACTGTTTCAAAAAATAGAAACAGAAGGAAACCTTCCAGACTCTTTTTATAAATCCAGCATTACTCTGATCTCCAAACCAGGCAAAGACCCCACCAAAAGGGAGAATTTCAGACCAATATCCCTGATGAATATGAATGCCAACTTTCTCAGCAAGATTTTAGCTAATAGGATCCAACAGTACATTAAAAAGATTATCCATGATGACCAGGTATATTTTATCCATGTGATACAGGGGTGGTTCAACATTCACAAATCAATCAATATGATAGAACAATCAGTAAGAGAAGAGAGAAGAACCACATGGTCCTCTCAATTGATGAAAAAAAAAAGCATTTGACAAGATACAGCATCCATTCCTGATTAAAACGCTTCAAAGTATAGGGATAGAAGGAACATTCCCCAGCTTCACAAAATCTATGAAAAACCCACAGCAAATATCATCCTCAATGGAAAAAAGCTCACAGCCTTCCCACTGAGATCAGGAATATGACAAGGATGCCCACTCTCACCACTCTTGTTCAACATAGTATTAGAAGTCCTAGCAACAGCAATCAGACAACAAAGAGAAATAAAATGTATTCAGATTGGCAGTGAAGAAGTTAAACCCTCTCTCTTAACAGATGACATGATACTTTATATGGAAAACCCAAAAGACTCCACCACCAAACTACTAGAACTCATACAGCAATTCGGTATTTTGTCAGGATACAAAATCAATGTACAGAAATCAGTTGCTTTCTTATATACTAACAATGAAAATACAGAAAGGGAAATTAGAGAATTGATTCCATTTACTATAGCACCAAGAACCATAAGATACCTGGTAATAAACCTAACCAAAGAGGTAAAGGATCTGTCCACAGGGAACTACAGAACACTCATGAAAGAAATTGAAGAAGACACAAAAAGATGGAAGACCACTCCATGCTCATGGCTATCTTCTTTTGATGACCATTTCTTTAAAGGTTTTATTTATTTATTTGACACAGAGATAGAGAGCACAAGTAGGCAAAGTGCCAGGCAGAGGGAGAGGGAGAAGCATGCTCTCCTTGGAGCAGGGAGCCCAATGTGGGACTTGATCCCAGGACCCTGGGATCATGACCTGAGCAGAAGACAGTCACTTAATGACTGAGCCACCCAAGTGCCCTGATGACCATCTTTTTTAAAATTAAGATATGATATAATCTTAGACCCTTACCCCCAAATATATGTCAATGTTTGTGCTGTATCCATTTTTGTTGCAACCACAACATAGCATCAAGTAACTCAGATGCAGTCAGTGCATCTTTTTCTGGGTTCCTGGCCTTTTCACAGATCAACAGTTGGGTGGGGTGGGGAATGCATGTACACTTCTATTTTATTCTCCTTTTCGGTACTCTCATTTTCAATGTATTTCCAAACTAGACAAGGACATTCTTCTCCCATATTTTGAAAATACGGTTTAAAAAGTAGCAAAAAATTTGGTATATTTTCTACATCTTGAAACATTGAGAAACAGCTTGCAAGTCTATTTCTAAGGAGGCTATTTCCTTCCATTTCTATAAAACCAACAATATCATTAATGTTTCTGCATGTTTTCGTAAAACTGAAAAGTGACCAAAACTTTCTTTATGAAAGCTTCAAAATCAGAAATAGGCATATCACACCCTACTTTAGCACTCCTGTGTGAAATGTATGTAGGATATTTAACAAGTAAGATCTTTTCATTTTTTTGGCAAGAAGTTCATAGATTAAGATTTGCCAATTTTACATTTGCACTGTCTGCCAAATATGCAGACAGATGAGTATAGTCTAGTTTGGATTTCAATAAGATATCAATAATCTCTGTGGCTTAATTACATATTTCATAGAAAACTGTATGATAGTTTGTGCATTACACCTTTTGTTGTTGTTATTTTGATTCAATGCATTGCATGTTATCCTGTAGGAAACATGATTGGTGGTAAGAACTTGTAGAAACAGCTGTACAAGGTAAGAGACTGAAACATTCCTAATTGGAAGAATTTCCCTTTTTCTTTGCCCAAAGGACATTTTAGTTGCTACTTACACATCAGGGAATGTAATTTAACTCAGTTTCAGAGGATGATCAAGAAAATGGCACAGGGATGCATGTTTTTCAGTTGATATATCCACAGTATCTCAGTAGCTGCTATTGTCAACTGATCACTGAAGTCTTTTTAGGAAACAAAAGAAAAAAAGATTTTTATCCATTTGAAAGTACTAGTTCATCTCATCCCCAACTTCTGAGATACAGTCTCTATACAGAGGGAAGACGATGTGAAAACATACGGAGAAGATTTCTATCTACATGCTGAAAAGGCATGAAACAACCTTTCCTCAAGGACCTCAGAAGGAGGCAACCCTCCTACTGCTTGATTTCAGATGTTCAGCCTCTGAGACAATAAAATGTTTAAGCCACCCAGTCTATGATATTTTGTTATAGAAGCACCAGAAAACTAATAGAGATCACATCATTTTCTCTACCATATCAAACTATAATTATGTTCTGTATGTCATGCATTACTCTCTATTTTGTTTATTTACTTTTCTAATCTAGTTGTATATATCCTTCATTTTTTTTTCATTAAAATGACACAAACATTTATCTTTCTTTTCTGTGATGTTTGGAGCATACTGACTTTGATATAGCAATTATTCTTATTTTTCACTCTTTGAATTCTTGAGAAATATGTTCACAGTACTCATAAAGTTAAATATTGAACTAGCACAAAATATATACAAAGCAGAACCCTTAATTCACAAGTAAAGTCAAATGGAGACTGCTTTTTTTCTCATGATTACAAGTTTAAGTAGCACATTTAAGTCACATCAGTTGAAGTGATGCAACAATAGATTACCCATTACTATGTACTCTATATCATGATTGCCAACATCAATGGCCAGGGGGAAAATCAGTGCAGTAACTGAAAAGTAGATAATGTAAGAGGATCATGGGGGAAGGAAGGGAAGTTTTCAGTTGAATGGGAAGTGATCAAAGGAGAAAGACCATGAAAAACTTTTACCTAAATGAAACAATCTGAGGGTTCCTGGAAGGGCAGTGGGTGGGGGTCTGGAGTTACTGGGTGATGAACATTAAGGAGGGCACATGATATGATGAGCACTGGGTGTTATATGCAACTGATGAATTACTGAACACTACATCTGAAACTAATGATGTACTATATGTTGGCTAATTGAATCTAATATATCATATATATGTATATATGAATATTAGATATATATTTATATATGTTATATATATTATATTAAATGTATTCAGCCCTGATTTGGGGCCTATCATTTAGATTCTGTAGGGTTTCCATTCTCCCTGCCTCAGTTTTTTTTTACTCATAGCCAAAAGCTGGGATTTATCACTTCCCATGGAATAATTTTATCTGATCACTATATGATGTCTTCTGATTTTATGAACACAATGTTTTTCTACATTTATTTAGGTTTTTGATTTTTTATTAATGTGTTATGCCTTTCTTTTTTTTCTTTTTTCAAGTTTTTGTTTAAATTCACTTAAACATACAATATAATAATACTTTCAGGTGCAGAAAATAGTGATTCATCATTTCCACACATCACCTGGTGCTCATCCTGACAAGTGTACTCCTTAATTTCCATCACCTCCCCTTCAATAACCATTAGTTTGCTCTCTATAGTTAAGAGTCTGTTTCTTTGAGGTGGAGGAGCAAGATGGTGGAGGAGTAGGAGACCTAATTTCATCTGGAATTCAGCTAGATAGTTATCAAACCATTCTGAACATCTACAAAGTCAACAGGAGATCAAAGAAAAGAATAGCACCAATTTTGGGAACAAATAAGTGACCACTCTATGGAAGACAGGATGTGCAGAGTGAATCCAAGATGATATTTGGGAAGATAGACTGCTGGGGTAAGGGGCCCCCTGTCAGCCAGCATACAAGTGATAGAACAGTGAAGCAAAAAAATCAAAACTTTTTGAAGTCTGCTCTGCTGAGGGACATCACTCCAGTGACTAAGTGGGGGGTGGAATCCTCACTGGGACAGTGTGGTCTTGGGACTTTTGGGGTCACAGGAAGGCTGGGAATACCTGAGTATGGCAGAACTCCCAGGTATCAGAGCAGGGAAACTGGCTGCAAAGATGGAGCCAAGGAGTGGGCTTTCAGTTCGGGGTTGCCATAAACCATGATCCAAGATACAGTTGGGCTACTGCTCTTTGAACAGGGACCCAACAAGCAGCAGATCCAGGGAGACTCCCCTTCCTCCCCCAAGAGGAGAGGTACAGGAGCATGCTGCAGGAATCTGCTGCATTTGGAGATTTCAAACAGGGTCATGTGCCACTCAGTCACAGGACAGGAGAACAGAGTGTGGCCAGAGAACCGGGAGAGGAGTGATTGACTACTTTTCTCTGAGGGATTACTGAGGAGTGGGGTCCCAAGTTCTTAGATCCTGTGGGGGCATAGATTGAGAGGCTGCCATTTTCATTCTCATCCCCCAAAGCTGTATGAAAAGCTTTCAGGGAACAAAAGATACTGAGAGCAAACCCAAGCAGATTACTATGTCTGGCCCCTGACAAGGGCTGTGCAATTCTGCCTCAGGCAGAGACATTTGAGTAACAGGCCACTCCCTCAGAAGATCAGCAAGAACATCTAGCCAAGACCAAGTTTACTGATTATTGAGAACTGGAAAGCTCCAGCACTAGGAGAATACAGCACATAGAATTCATGTTTCCTCCCCTGCCATGATTCTTGTTATTCAAAGTTAATTTTTTAAATTTTCTATATTTTTTCTTTTTCTATTTTTTTTGAATTATCCTTCTTCCATCTTTAAAATGATTCTCAATTTTCATTTTTGCAGTCATATTCTTTCCCTATATTGTCTTTAACCTTATTTTTGTACATATATAAGTTTTTCTTGCTGTACAATTTTGGGATAGTTTCTTCTAACAGAACAAATATATCCTAAATCTGGTGTATGGCTTTGCTCTAGTCTCCCGCCTGATCACATTCTCTATTTTTTTTTTTAATTTTTTAATTCTCTTCTTTCTTTTTTCAACCAACTTCTAATTAATTCCTTTTCAAAGATATTTTAAAATGTTATTTATTTATTTATTTATTTATTTGATGGAAAGAGAGATCACTAGTAGGCAGAGGGGCAGGCAGAGAGAGAGGGGGGAAGCAGGCTCCCCGCTGAGCAGAGGGCCCAATGCGGGGCTCAATCCCAGAACCCTGGATCATGACCTGAGCCAAAGGCAGAGGCTTTAACCCACTGAGCCACCCAGGCGCCCTGGGAGGCTGTTTCTTTTAACATACCAAAATACACCCAGAATCTAGTGTGTGGCTCTGCTCTAGTCACCGCCTATTTTTTTTTTTTTTTAAGTTTCTTCCTCCCTCCACCATCCCCCTGGTTTCAGGTCTGTTCTGATTTGTTTAGTGTATATTTTTCTGGGGCATGGTCCCCCTTTTAGCATTTTGTTCTCTCATGCATCTATTCTTCTCTGGACAAAATGACAAAGTGGAAAAACTCACCTCAAAAGAAAAAAAAAAGAGCTATAGATAGTACCAACTGCCTGGTACCTAGTCAATATAGACATTTGTAAGATGTCAGAACTAAAGTTCAGAATGATGATTATAAAGATACTAGCTAGGCTTGAAAAAAATCATAGAAGATACTAGAGAATCCCTTTCTGGAGAAATAAGAGAACTAAAATCTAAACAAGTCAAATTAAAAAAGACTATTAATGAGGTGCAGTAAAAAATGGAGGCTCTAACTGCTAAGATAAATGAAGCAGAAGGGAGAATTAGTGATATGGAAGACCAAGTGATGGAGAATAAAGAAGTTGAGAGAAATAGAGATAAACAGCCCCTGGGAAGAATTCAATGAATAAGTGATACCATAAGGCAAAACAATATTAGAATAATTGGGATACCAGAAGTAGAAGAAAGATGGGGGTGGAGATAGTATATTGGAGCAAATTATGACAGAGAACTTCCCTAATTTGGGAAAGGGAACAGACACCCAAATCTAGGAGGCACAAAGAACCCCCTTCAAAATTTAAAAAAAAAAAAAAAAGTCAACACCTTGTCATCTAAGAGTAAAACTTACAAGCCTCAGAGACAAAGAGAAAATCCTGAAAGCACCTCAGGACAAGAGGCCTGTAATCTCAAATGGAAGAAACAGTAGATTGGCAGAATAGCCACAGAGACCTGGAAGACCAGAAAGGACTGGCATGATATATTCAGAGCACTAAATCAGAAAAAAATATGCAGCCAAAAATACCTTATCAAGCTAGGCTGCCATTGAAAATAAAAGGAGAGATAAAAATCTTTTGGAACAAACAAAAACTAAAAGAACTTGTGAACAGCAAACCAGCCCTACAGGAAATATTGAAAGGGGTCCTCTAAGCAAAGAAAGACCCTAAAAGTAACATAGACCAGAAAGGAAAAGACACAATATGCAGTAACAGTCACCTTACAGGCAATACAATGAATACAATGGCACTAAATTCATAGCTTTTAATAGTTACCCCAAATGTAAATGGACTAAATGCCCCAATCAAAAGACATAGGGTATTAGATTGGATTAAAAACAAAAACAAAAACACAAGACCCATCAATATGCTGTCTGCAAGAGACTCATTTGAGTTCAAAGACACCACCAGATTTAAAGTAGGGGGGATAGAAAACCATTTACCATGCTAATGAACATCAAAAGAAGGTGGGTGTGGCAATACTTTTATTAAAAAAATTATATTTCAAACCAAAGACTATAATAAGATGAGGAAGGGTATTATATCATATTTAAAGGGCCTGTGCAATGAAAAGATCTAACAATTGTAAATATTTATGCCCCTAACATGGGAGCAGCCAATTATATAAACCAATTATTAACAAAGTCAAAGAAACACATCAACAATAATACAATAACAGTATGGAACTTCAATAACTCCCTCACTGAAATGGACAGATCACCTAAGCAAAAGGATCAACCAAGAAATAATGACTTTAAATGACAAACTGGACCAGATGGACTTCACAGATATATTAGGAACATCCCATCCCAAAGCAACAGAATACATATTCTTGTCTAATGCAAAGGGAACATTCTCCAGAATAGATCACTTCCTGGGTGACAAATCATGTCTCAAATGGTACCAAAGGATTCAGATCATTCCCTGTATATTTTCAGACCACAGTGTTTTGAAACTCAGACTCAATCAGAAGAGGAAAGTTAGAAAGAACTCAAATACATGGTGGCTAAAGAACATCTTACTAAAGAATGAATGGGGGGCACCTGGGTGGCTCAGTGGGTAAAGCCTTTGCCTTCGGCTCAGGTCTTGATCTCAGGGTCCTGGGATTGAGCCCCGCATCAGGCTCTCTGCTCAGCGGGGAGCCTGCTTCCTCCTCTCTCTCTGCCTGCCTCTCTGCCTACTTATGATCTCTATCTGTCAAATAAATAAATAAAACCTTAAAAAAAAGAATAAATGTGTCAACCAGGAAATTAAAGAAGAATTTTAAAAAATAATGGAAACAAATAAAAATGAAAACACACTGCCCAAAATCTCTGGGATGCAGCAAATGTGGTCCTAAGAGGAAAGCATGTAGCAATACAAGGCTTTTTCAAGAAACAAGAAAAGTATCAAACACACAACCTAACCCTGAACCTAAAGGAGTTGGAGAAAGAACAGCAAAGAAAGCCTAAAAACAGCAGGAGAAGATAAATAATCAAGGTCATAGCAGAAATCAAGGAAATAGAATCCAAAAGAACAGTAGAACAGATCAACGATACTAGGAGCTGGTTATTTGAAAGAGTCAATAAGATTGATAAACCCCTAGCCAAACTTATCAAAAAGAAAAGAGAAAAGACACAAATTAGTAAAATCATGAATGAAAGAGGAGAGATCACAACCAACATCAAAGCAATACAAACAATTATAAGAACATATTATGAGCAACTATCAGTAAACCAGACATTCTGGAAGAAATGGATGCTTTCCTAGAGACTTAAAAAAAAAAGATTTTATTTATTTATTTATTTATTTGACACACACAGAGAGAGAGACAGCACACAAACAGGGGGAACAGCAGGCAGAAGGAGAGGGAGAAGCAGACTGCACGCTGAGCAAGGAGCCCAATGTGGTTCTTGACACCAGAACCCTAGGATCATGACTTCAGCCCATGGTGGACGCTTAATGACTGAGCCACCCAGGTGCCCTTCGAGACTTTTAAACTACCAAAAACTGAACTAGGAAGAAATAGAAAACTTGAACAGACCCATAACCAGTAAGGAAATTGAAGCAGTAATCAAAAACCTCCCAACAAACCAGAGCCCAGGGACAAATGGCTTCCCAGGGTAAGTCTATCAAACATTTAAAGAAGAATTAATACCTATTCTTCTGAAACTGTTTCAAAAAATAGAGATGGAAGGAAAATTTCCAAACTTCTTTTGCAAGGCCAGCATTACTTTGATCCCCAAACCAGATGAAGACCCCATTAAAAAGAATCACAACCAATATCCCTGATGAATATGGATGCAAAATTCTCACTAACATACTAGCCAACTGGATCTGACAGTACTTTAAAAGGATTATTTACCATGACCAAGTGGGATTCATTCCTGGACAGTAAGGCTGTTCCAACAACTGCAAATCAATCAGTGTGATACACTACATTAATAAAGAACAGGAACCATATGATACTCTCAACAGATGCAAAAAATGCATTTGATAAAGTACAGCATCATTTCTTGATTTAAACTATTCAAGGTGTAGGAAAAGATGGTACATACCTCAATATCATAAATTCCATAGATGAAAACCCACAGCAAATATCATTCACATGGGTAAAAACTGACAGCTTTCCCCCTAAAGTCAGGAACACAACAGGAATGTCCACTATCACCACTGCTTTTCAACATAGTACTAGAAGTCCTACCTTCAGCAATCAGACAATAAATAAATAAATAAATAAATGCCATAAAAAATAGCAGTCAAACTCTCACACTTTACAGATGATACATTACTTTACATGGAAAACCCAAAATACTCCACTCCAAAACTGGTAGAACTGATAAAGGAATTCAGTAAAGCACCAGTATATAAAAATCCGTGCACAGAAATTGGTTGCATATCTATACACCAACAATAAGACGGAAGAAAGAGAAATTAAGGACTTGATTACATTTACAGTTGCACCCAAACCAAAAGATACATAGGAATAAATCTTACCAAAGAGGCAAAGAATCTGTACTCAGAAAACTATAGAATACTTATAAAAGAAATTGAGGAAGATACAAAGAAATGAAAAAAAAAGTTCCATGCTCATGGATTAGAAGAACAAATATTATGAAAATGTCTATGCTACCTAGAACAATCTACACATTTAATGCAATCCCTCTCTGATAAATACCATCAAATTTTGTCAAAGAAGTGGGTGTGGTGTATAAACAATGAATCTTGGAACACTGAAAAAATAAAGTTAAATTTAAAAAAAAAAGAAATGGAACAAATAATCCTAAAATTTGTATGGGACCAGAAAATACCCCAAATAGCCAGAAGAATGTTGAAAAAGAAAACCAAAGCTGGTAGCATCACAATTCCAGACATTAAGCTCTGTTACAAAGCTGTAATCATCAAGATAGTATGGTGCTGGCACAAAAACCTGATACTAGACCAGTGGAACAGAATGTCCCTGTCTTGGGAACCTAGAAATGGACCCTCAACTCTATGTTCAGCTAATCTTTAAACAAAGCAGGAAAGAATGTCCAATGGAAAAAAAAAAAAGATAGTCTCTTCAACAAATGGTGTTGGAAAATTGGACAGCCACATGCAGAAGAATGAAACTGGACAATTTCCTTACACCACACCCAAAAATACACTCAAAGTGGATGGAAGACCTCAATGTGAGGCAGGAATCCGTCTAAATCCTTAAGAACCCAGGCAGCAACCTTTTCAACCTCAGCCACAACAAGTTCTTTTTAGAAAGATCACCAAAGTCAAGGGAAGCAAGGGCAAAAATGAACTATTGGGACTTTATCAAGATCAAAAGCTTTTGCACAGCAAAGGAAATAGTCAACAAAACAAAAAGGTGACATACAGAATGGGAGAAGGTATTTGCAAATGACATATCAGATAAAGGGCTAGTATCCAAAATCTATAAGGAATTTATCAAACTCAATACCCAAAGAACAAATAATCCATTCAAGAAATGGACAGAAGATGTGAACAGACATTTCTGCAAAGAAGACATCCAAATGGCCAACAGACACACATGAAAAATTGGTCAACATCACTAGGCACCAGGAAAATACAAATCAAAATCTCAAAGAGATACCACCTCACACCAGGCAGAAAGGCTAAAATTAACAAGTCAGGAAAGGACAGATGTTGGTGTGAATATGGAGAAAGGAGAACCCTCGAACACTATTGGTGGGAATGCAAGCTGGTGCACCCACTCTGGAAAACAGTGGGTGGTGCCTCAAAAAGTTGACCTAGCAATTGCACTAGTAGGCATTTACCCTAAAGTTACAAATGTAGTGATCCGAAGGGACACATGCACCCTAATGTTTATAGCAGCAATATCCACAATAGCCAAACTACGGAAAGAGCCTAGATGTCCATCAGTAGATGAATGGATAAAGAAGATGTGGAGTATATATATATTCAGTGGAATATTATGCAGCCATCAAAAAATGAAATCTTGCCATTTGCAACAATGTGGATGCAACTAGAGGGCATTATTCTAAGTGAAATTAGTCAATCACAGAATTACAATTATCACATGATCTCACTGATATGAGGAATTTGGAAAACAAGACTGAAGATCATAGAGGAAGTGAGGGAAAAATGAAACAAGACAAAATGAGAGAAGGAGGCAAACCATAGAGACTCTTAATCTCAGGAAACAGTTTGTGGGTTGCTGAAGTCAGGGGATGGGAGGGATATGGTGCCTGGGTGTTGGGCATTGGGGAGGTTATGTGCTATGGTGAGTACTGTGAATTGTGTAAGACTGATGATCACAGACTTTTAACCCTGAAACAAATAATATATTATATGTTAATAAAAAATAAAATTTTTAAAAAATTAAAAAAAATATTTAGTGCCTACACTATAACGGTAGCTACATGTCATTATAAATTTGTCTGAAATCCACAGAATATACACCACCATGAGTGACCTGTAAGGAAACTATGGACACTGGATGATGATGATGTGTCAGTGCAACTTCATCAATTAAAACAAATGGCCCATTTTGGTGGGGGGGTGTTGACAATGGACAAATCCATGCAGGTGTGGGTGACAGGGTATATATGAGAAATCTCCATTCTTTCCATTCAAGTTATCCTTGAACCTACAACTTCTCTAAAAAATAAAATCTATTTAAAAAACAAAACAAAACAAGGAAACCTCAAAAAAAGTCTGTTTCTTCATTTGTCACTCTTTTTTCCCCATTTTGTTTCTTTGTTTTGCTTCTTAAATTCTACATATGAGTTAAATCATATGGTATTTGTCTCTCATTGACTTACTTGCTTGGAATGATACCCTCTAGTTCCATCCATGCCATTGGAAATTACAAGATTTCATTATTTTTTATGGCTGAAGAATATTCCATTATCTTCTTCTTTATGCATTCATGATTCAATGGATGTTTGGGCTGTTTCATAGTTTAGCTATTTTCAATGATGGTCCTATAAATATCAGGGTTCATGTATCCCTTTGGATTAGTATTTTTGCATTTTTGGGAGGCAAATACCTAGTAGCCCAATCACTGGATCGTTGGGAGGTTCTGTTTTTAACTTTTTGAGGAAACTCCATACTGTTATGTTGGTACAGATCCTATACACCTTGTGGTGAATTTACACCTATTTTTGATCTCTTGTAAATGCACTGAGTTCTGAATTTCAGTTTCTAAGTGTTAATAGCTAGTATTTAGAAATATAATTGTGTGTGTTCATCTTGTGTCTTGTGACCTTACTAAAATCATCTATTAGTTCTGGAAGACTTTTTTTTTTAATTTTGGTTTTGTTTTTTCTGTAGGTTATTTTATATATTTTGTTGTCAATTATGCAATTTGCAAATAGGAATACCTTTATATCTTCATGGTCAATTTGTAATTATTTGCTTTCTTAACTCATTATATTCAACTGAGTAGGACTTTCACTAACAAGTTGACAAGGAGTAGTAAGAGTGCACATCTGACCCATATAACCAATCTTTGAGGGAAGCCTTCAGTCTTTTGTCATTGAACATTAAGTAACATTAACTGTAGATAAGGGGTGTGTGTGTGTGTGTGTGTGTGTGTTAGATGCTCTCTATCAGGTTGATGATTTCCTTTCTATGGTTGCTTTGCTGAAAATTATCACAAATGGGAGTTGAATTTTGTCAATTTTTTTCATTTTTAAAATATTTTATTTTAATTTATTTGTTTGAGAGAGATAATGAGAGAGAGCGAGAGAGCATGAGGTGGGGGAGGGACAGAGGGAGAAGCAGACTCCCCACTGATCAGGGAGACCGATGCAGGACTTGATCTGGGGACTCCAGAATCATGATCTAAGCTGAAGGCAGTCACTTAACCAACTGAGCCATCCAGGCGCCCCCCGCACACCGTTTTTTCATTTTTTATTTTTATTTCTATTTTATTATTTTTTAGAATTAATTTAATTTTTCTAGTGTCCCAAGATTCATTGTTTATGCTCCACACCCAGTGCTCCATGAAATACATGCCCTCTTTAATACCTGCCACCAGATCCTCCCAACCCCTCATACCACTCCCCTCCAAAAACCTCAGTTCGTTTCTGAGTCCACAGGCTCTCATGGTTCATCTCCCCCTCCAATTTCCCCCAACTCACTTCTTCTCTCCTTCATTGTATGTCCTCTGTGTTATTTATTTATTATCTATCTATCTATCTATCTATCTATCATATGTTTATCATCTACCTATTTTCTTATTTACTTGAGAGAGAAAAAGGGGGGGCAGAGGAAGAGAGAGATAAGCAGACTCCCTGCTGAATAGGAAGCCCAACTCAGGGCAGGATCCCAGGACCCTAAGATCATGACCCCAGCTGAAATCAAGAGTTAGATGCATAAATGACTGGGACACTCAGGCACCCCTGTCAAATGCTTTTTCTGCATGAGTTGATGTGATCATGTTATTTTTCTTATGACTGCTAATATGGTTAATTATGATTATTGATTTTTTAATATCAATCAACCTGGCATCTCTGGAATAAATAAGAAACTTAGAAGTACTGTATTTTTAATATTTATGTTGGTAAATTAAATATGCTGATATCTGCTGGAGTCTGCCAGGACAGATGCTCCTATAAATACCTCAGTCTTCTACATTCTCTAGGGCAGTTCTGGATCTTTCTCTCTCTTCACTTACCTTCTCTGTCTTAAAGAATTACATTCCCTGCCACTCCTTTTAGAAAATAGAGCACCATTAAATTCCTGTCACAAACACAAATGTGCATGCATCTAATCAGTTGTTTTACTTTCTATCTCATCCCTACAGAAAATGCATTCCTAATTCTGTTTAATGCTATTACTTAATCTTTATATCTCACCACTCCCTCAACACTAGCTTCTCTCCAGTTGAATATGTTCAAGTTGTTTACACTCACAGGCTCCTCAGTTCTTAAATCACTGAAGTGTGTCTTCTGTTAACATTTATTCCATTGAAATTGCTCTTAGTTAGAGGAAAATGACCTATTCATTAGTAACTTGAGTGGATATCAACAATTATTTTATTATTTTACATCTCAACTAAACCAAACACTATTGATCATATCCCCCTTCCCTTGGGATCTTTTTTAAGGTGTTATTTATTTATTTATTATTTATTTATTTGAGAGTGGGGAGAGCTGAGGGAGAGGGAAAAGAAGACTCCATGCTGAGTGTGGAGCCCTATGCAGGGCCTCATCTCACAACCCTGAGATCATGACCTGAACTGAAATCAGGAATCCAAAGTTCAACCCACTGATCCACCAAGGTGCCCCCCGTTGTCATCTGTAAAGCCATTCTCTAGGTCTTTCTTTATTCCTAATCTGTCTGCTGTTCCTCTTTGCTTGTTTGACATTTTTTTCTCTTCCATGCTGTACCCTGTTCTTCTGTCTTCTACAACGTTCTCAAACTCCTATGCCTTTGGGAACTAGAATAAAACATAAGCCTGAGGATAGCTATGTTACTGTCTGGAAGTAAACTGAATAGCATGTATCCTGCCTGAAATGCTCATGCAAAGCACAGGTTACCTTTCCAAGTCCATGAACTTCCCCTAAGCACTCCTGTTCATGGGTTTGTGAAATTCTGAACTACATCTTCATTTCTTCTCTTGTAAATTTCTCTCTGGTCAAATTGTCTTTATTTGGATATCTCACATTCACATCAAACTCAACATGTCTAAAACAGTACTCAGCATCTTCCTACAGAAACCTGCATTTTCTTTGCTCCCAAACTCCATAACAGGCATTGCTCAAACTATTGTACATGCCAGAAACCTGGTCATACTCCTTGACTCTTCCCTATCCTTATTTCTAGCATTTCACCAAGCTCCATTTTAGTCAACTTTATCTCCAATATTTATCATTTTTTTTACCATAATCTCCATCCTTATTACTTACTTGCTGGTTAAGATCACCATTATCTGTCACCCAAGCTAATGCACAACACTTTATATTCCTCTGAACAAAATCTTTTTTTATCTCATCTCTAAATATGCAAGGATCCCACAAATGCAGTCCCTCCTAAAAATGTTTATGGTATCTCAAAGCATTTGATGTCATTTGCCAATTCCTCCAGCTGCTCTTTTAATTTCTATGACCCAACACTCTCCTACTTCATTTTTCTCTCATCAAACTACTCTTTTGAGTCATTTCACCAATTCTTTCTTCAATACTAGACGTGGAAAAGTTTCAGTTTCTCAGAATAACATCATGAGCACACATTTACTCTTATACTTTCTCTTTGGATAAATGGATTGCTTTAATGCAGCACTATTCATTCTCTTACACTAAGCATCTTCATTAATTTTCTATTTAATATCTTTCTTGGGATTTTCTATAGAGTCTTCATATATAAACTTTTTATGACTTTTATCCTAAGTCTTTTCTTTCCTTCCTCTTCCCTATCTCATTGAATAACACGACCATTCACCTCATGTTCAAGCTAGAAACACGAGAGTCAGTACTCATTTTTGTAGCTCCCTTATCTACCCATTTTCCATTCTTCAATTCAGTTCAAAATACACACACTCGGGGCACCTGGGTGGCTCAGTGGCTTAAAGCCTCTGCCTTCAGCTCGGGTCATGATCCTAGGGTCCTGGGATCGAGCCCCGCATCGGGCTCTCTGCTCGGCAGGGAGCCTGCTTCCTCTCTCTCTCTGCCTGCCTCTCTGCCTACTTGTAATCTCTCTCTCTCTGTCAAATAAATAAATAAAATCTTTTAAAAAATACACAAACTCCATCTTTACAGACTCCTAATCTTGATCCTTTCCTTCTCAATTCATTCTGAATATTATAATTAAAGTAATATTTTAAAAGTATAATGTCTATCAAACCAGTCTCAAACTCATTAGTGATTTATTTTCACTTTGATACAATTTGATTGCTTATCATTGCCTAATAAGGTTAGCCTGGTGCTCCGCTACCCAATTATATACATTTCTTTTTTATCCCCCAGAATGAATGTGCATTACCATTATTAGCATGACTTCTTAATTCAATAACAATGCTAACTTAAAAACAATAAGCCAATTTAAATACACTTTTTCTGAGATAACTGAAAAGAAAAAAAAATGATGCAAACCTCAAGGCCAAAATATCTAGCCCTATTAACATGGAAAATACTAAGATCTAAGTGAAGCTCTAATCTCCATGTTCTGATTACCTAGGGCTGAATTAATTTCCCATACCTCGTCTAAGCACTCTAGCAAGGATACAGGGTTACTCTGCTGGTCATAACCTAATCAGCTTCCAACAGTATTACACAATACTGGTACCAAGCACACAATGGGTCATGAGGGAGAAAAACTGCCTGAAATTTATACCAGTTAGGAATGTTTAAGCTGCATGGAGCACAACAAACAAGGAAAAACAAATAAACAATCAACAACAACAAAAACAATCAAATAAACAAAGCCCTCAAAACTGCAAGGCTGTAGCTTAAACAAATACAGGTTTATTATACACTCCAACAAATAAGAGTTCTCAAAAAATTAAAAAAAAAAATAACTACCATAGATCCAGCAATTCTACTTCTGAGTATATATGCAAAGGAAAAGAAAAAGAGATCAAAGAAATATCCTCACTTCCATGTTTATTGCAGCATTATTCACAGTACGAAAGAAATGGAAACAACCCAAGTGTCCATCAGTGGGTGAATGAATAAATAAGATACAGACACACACACACACGCACACACACAGAGATTATTCGGCAATAAGAAAGAAGGATGTCCTCCCATTTGCAACATGGATGAAACCTAGGAGCATTATGCTAAGTGGAATAAGTCAGGCAAAGAAAGAAAAATATTCTATGATATGATTTATAGGTGGAAAAAAAAAGCAGACTCATGGAAACAGAAAGCAGAATGGTGTTTTTACCAGAGGCTGGAGTGGGTGTGGGGAATTATCAAGAGACATTAGTGGAAGTTTACAAACTTCCAGTTATAAGATGAATAAGTTTGGGGATCTAATGTAGCATGGTGTTCTGGTTACTATTACTTGAAAGTTACTAAGAGAGTAAAGCTGGGAAAAATTCAGTGATAAGTAGGAGGTTATTGATATTTGTTTAGTGGTTTGAAGATGTCAGACTCCACATCTCTGTGATTATTGTAGCTGTGTTCATTCCTGTCATTACTGAAGTCCATAATAGATCTTCATATTCTTTCTAAGTTCTTAGGAAGAGTAGTAAAAGGATCTAGGAACACAGAGCATAAGTGGGATTTTCCTTACATAGCTTGACAGGAACGTAACTGGAAGTCTGTAAAATAAAAAGAGTTAATTTGTGCTGCCTTGGTTACACAGACAGGCTGGAAAAGAGTGTTGGGTATTGCATGTTGGTCAGATCATCATATTATAATGCTATGTCTGCTGGCAAAGGTAACCATAAAATCCATATAATTAACTCTGGTACTTCATATATGTTGTTTTTCTGCCTGGGATCATGTTCCTTCTGCTCTTTTTAGAGCTTTCATAATCCTTCGAGTATCAGCTTAAAATTCGCCTGGTCAGAAAAGTCTTTCCTGACCACTTTATTTTAGCCAATCACCTCCACCATTCTTCATCACTCTAAATAAGTCCTTTGCTTCATTATCTTATCCTAATATAATTTGTATTTAATGGTTCATTTGTTTACCTTTACATTGTACTTTATCAGCTCTATGTGTTTACATGTGAACTCTTGGTGCCTGGGTTATTTTTTGTCTAATTCATCAATATGTACCCACTGCCCAATACTATATGGCTATATAGTTGTTCAGAGGTCTCTATTAAGTATTAAGTAAATATATAAGGAAATAAATCTATTGAGGATACTGCTTTTTTTAAATTAGACATTCTTTCCTGCTTTGTCAAAATTAGTTGACCATATACTTGTGGAACCATTTCTGGGTTTTCTATTCTGTTTCATTTATCTATGTGTCTGTTTTCATGTCAGTGCCATGCTGCCCTGATGACTACAGCTTTGTATATAGCTTGGAATCTGGAATTGTGATGTCTCCAGTTTTGTTTTTCTTTTTTGTTTTTTGAACACTTATTAAATTATTATGTCCATTTAGGCAACATATAGTGCATCATTTCTTTTTGATGTAGTGTTTAACAATTCATTAGTTGGGCATAGCACCCAGTGCTTATCACCACACATACCCTCATTTAATACCCATCACCGGGTTACCCCATCCCCCCACCCCCTCCCTTCTGTAATCCTCAGTTTAGTTCCCAGAGTCCAGGGTCTCTCAATGCTTGCTTCCCTCTCTGATTTCTTCCCATTCAGTTTTCCCTCCCTTCCCCTATGGTCCACCATGCTATTCTTAATGTTCCCCATATGAATGAAACCGTATTTAATTGTCTTTGACTGCTTGCCTTATTTCACTTAGCATATGAACACATGGGAAAGGGGAAATAGAAAAAAAGAGAGAGAGATGGAAACAGACCACAAGAGACTCTTAAACATAGAGAAGATAATGAGGGTTGATGGAGGGAGGTGGGTGAGCACTGAGCTAGATGGGTGATGGGTATTATGATAGGAACTGGGTGTTATACATAAGTGATCAATCATTGAGTTCTATTCCTGAATCCAACATTGTACTGTATGTTAACTAACTATAATTTAATAATTTTCCCAGTGTCCGCAGTCTCTCATGGTTTGTCCTCCTCTCCAAATTCCCACCCTTCATTTTCCACTTCCTTCTAATGTTCTCCATGCTATTCCTTATATTCCACAAATAAGTGAAACCATATGATAATTAACTTTCTGTGCTTGACTTATTCCACTCAGGATAATCTCCAAACCCATCCATGCAAAAGTTAGATATTCATCCTTTCTGATGGCTGAGTAATATTCCATTGTATATATGGACCACATCTTTATCCATTTGTCTGTTGAAGAGCATCTTGGCTCTTTCCACAGTCTGGCCATTGTGGACATTGCTGCTATGAACATTGGGGTACATATGGCCCTTCTTGTCAATACATCTGCATCTTTGGGGTAAATACCCAGTAATGGAAGGAGTACTGGATGTTATACATAAATTATGAATCTTGGAAGACTACATCAAAGACTAATGATGTACTGTATGGTGACTAACATAACACAATAAAAATAATAATAAGAGATTAAAAATACATTTTTTAAAAAAGCAAATGAATTTTTTGGAAAGATTATACTTTTTTTAGTTCAATTTTATTTTTTCATTGTTCCAAGATTCATTGTTTATGCACCACACCCAGTGCTCCATGCAATACATGCCCTCCTTAATACCCACCACCAGGCTCACCTATACCCCTACTGTCTCCCTTCCCCACTTTGGAAAACAGAGTGGAGATTCCTTACGAAATTAAAAATAGAGCTACCCTATGACCCTGCAATTGCACTACTAGGTATTTACCCCAAAGATACAGATGTAGTGGAAATACGTACCATGTGTACCCCAGTGTTTGTAGCAGCAATGGCCATAATTGCTAAATTGTGGAAAGAGCCAAGATGCCTTCAACAGATGAATAAATAAAGAAGATATGGTCCATATATACAATGGAGTATTACACCTCCATCAGAAAGGATGAATACCCAACTTTTGTATCTACCTGGATGGGACATAAGGAGATTACGCTGAGTGAAATAAGTCAAGCAGAGAGAGTCAGTTGTCATATTTTCACTTACTTGTGGAGCATAAGGAATAACATGGAGGACATTAGGAGAAGGAAAGGAAAAGTGAATTGGGGGGAATTGGAAGAGGAGATTAAGCCTTTTGAATTTATACATCATATAACAAAAGCCAGGAGCTCCTGGGTGGCTCAGTTAGTTAAGTGTCTGACTTTCGCTCAGGTCATGATCTAAGGGCCCTGGGATAGAGCTTGTGTCCATCTCCATGTTCAGTGGGGAGTCCACTTGTCCCTCTCCCTTATGCCCCTCCCCCAGCTCATGTAATCTCTCTCTCTCAATAAATAAATAAAATCGTTAAAAAGTACCAAAGTTGTGTGTGTGTGTGTGTGTACACACACACATATATAATAGGTTGCTAATAAGATAATACACGGAACTCTTTTATACCATTGTTAAGAGATCTAAACTGCTTAGCAGGTGAAACAAAAATAATGGAGCAGACTAAGAGATGAGGAGGGACGTTTTTGGCTCCTGACTGGTAATCAGAAAACCAAGAGAAGATGCTTACTCTAAGGAAGGCCATCTTTCCGCACAGCTCTTTCTCAAATTGTTGGGCCTTTGTATGATGGAAATTACTCATGTCTTTGAGGACATTGGCTATCTCTAGTATGACAGTTTTCTTCTCTTTATCTAATATTCTCGTCTCCAGCAAAATAAGTTTTGAAACTTATTTCCCACCTCCTTTTTAATGGATTCTCAGGAACTTTTTATAGTCTTACGTGTGTGTGTGTGTTCACACAGCAACTCCCTGGTCACAAAGAAACCCTCCTCCCATGTTACCTTCCCCACACCATTTTCATGTGGCTAATTTCTTCTCTTCCTAAGATGCAAATTCACAGGCTCTTTGTCTGGGAAAGTCTGAGTTGGGTGCACCTGTTTGGGCCTCTTTAGCCCCCATACTTGGAGTGGCACTCACTGCACTGAAGCGTTTTCATCTGTTCCTTTCAATAGACTGAATATTCTGAAGGCACAAGACAATAACTAGTCTGCTCATTACTGCATCCCTAACTCCTAGCACAGCATCTGCAGCATATGAGGTGCTCAGTAGATATTCCGGATTAATGCATAACATAAGAAAACATTATTATTTATGCAACTATAGCAGGATATAAAAATGCAATTTCTACTCACTCTTTCTTGTATGCAACATTGACTTTTAGTATATCTGATCCATTAGCATAAACAATGGTATCTTGATTGAAGAAGTTTGGATGGATGTCTTCTTCTTTTCATTTTTGCACTTACTCCCTGTGTTACCTTTGGAACACTAACCCCTTTTGTGTCCTTTGCTCATCTAGCTAGTAAGAAGTTATTTGTTTCCACTATTTCTCCTTAAAAATACAACAACAAGAACAAAAACCAAAAAACAACATCAAAAAACCTACCTCACAACTGTTAGAAATTCTATTGTTAAAAAACAAACAAACAGGAAGTGTTCATTAACATTGGTGAGGATGTGGAGAAAAGAGAACACGTGTGCACTGTTGTGGGAATATAAATCAATGCAATAGTATGGAGGTTTCTCAAAAAATTAAAAATAGAACTATTGTGTGATCCAGCAAATCCACCTGTGGACATTTATCAAAAGGAAAAAAAATCACTACATTGAAAATAAATCTGCAACCTCATGTTCATTGCAACATTGTTTACAATAGCCAAAACTAAATGTCCATCAGTGGACAAATAAAGAAAAAAATATATATATATATAAAATTCAGCCTTAAAAAAGAAGTAAATCATGCCAGTTGCAACATGGGTGAAACTTGAGGGCATTATACTAAGTGAAATGAGTCTGACTGAAAAACACAAATGCCATATGATATCTCTTATAAATGGAAATATTTTTTTATCAATCTCTGCACCCAATGAGGGGCTCAAACTTACAACCCCAAGATCAAGAGTTGTATGGTTTACTGACTGAGTCAGCCAGGTTCCCCATAAATGGAATTAAAATATAACTGAAGTCATAGATGCAGAGAATGAGTTAACGGTTGTCAGAGATGGTGGTTGGGGGTGGGGTGTGATGGGGGTGGGGTGGTCAAAAGGTACATACTTCCAGTTATAAGTCCTGGGGACGTAATGTGCACCTTGGTGACTAGTTAACAATACAATATTGCATATATGAAAGTTTCTAAAAAAGCAAATATTTTTATTTTTTATTTTTTAATTTTATTTTTTATAAAGTTCAGTTAGACAACATATAGTGCATCATTAGTTTTTGATGTAGTGTTCAATGATTCATTAGTTGTGTGTAACACCCGGTGCTCATGAGATTTTAAAAGTCCCCATCACCATGATAAGTGTAATCACCATCTGTTACCATAGAATGTTATTACAATGTTATTGACTATATTCCTTATATTGTACTTATCATGGTGAACACTGCATATTGCATAGAATTGTCAGATCACTGTGTTGTACACCTAAAACTAATATATCATTGTATGTCAACTATAATTCAATAAAAAGTTATAAAAAAAAATCCCCCAAAAGTTCTCATCACAAGAAAAAGAAATTAACAATATGTGGTGATGGATGTTAACTTATTGTGGTAATCATTTCAAATATATCAAATCATTATGTTGTTCACCTGAAACTAATCGAATAGTGTATGTCAATTATATATCAACAAAAATCAAATAGATATATAAAATCCTGCTAGATATTGGCCCAATTTATTAATGTATTCAGAGAACTATCAAAAAAATTCTTGTTTACCCTATTTTACTGAAAAATTTCTCACTAAATTCAACTTGTCCCTATTTCCTCTACTTCAGAGTGGTTGATCATTATTTTCTGTTTTGGTTTTGTTTTCACTGTGTCATGTAGTAGGTCTCCTATAATTGTAAGTTTTGAGTTTCTTAACTCATATAACAAATATTTATCAAATATTTATGTCAGTCCCTAAGTTAAGGATCAAGGAAATGGTAAAAATGACAAATAGAGTTTTTATCTTTAAGTATGTAATAACCCAGGAAGAGAGAGACAGAATAAATATATTTATAAATAGCATGCATATTGTGAACTGTAATACTGGGAGAACATAGCTGTGCTTTGAAGGCTGCGAGAGTATTCCCAGTAGAAGTGGTGTTTGTGAGTTGATCAGGTGAAGGCTCAAGGTGGAGGGGCTATAGAAGGCTTTTCAAGCAGAGGAAATACTAAACTACATAACATGTTTATTTTAAACACATTTTCCCAATTTAATAATGATGCTAAAAATGCCTTTTTCCTCTCTCAGATCAGGTGGCATTGTATTTTATAGTAAGTTTACAAAGTCCCTTTTTGTCCTCCATGCCTTTAATAAAATGAAGTTGATTACAATAAAATATGTGTGTGTCATTTGTAAAAACAAAAAAAAAAAGAAAGAAAGAAAAGTGTGTTTCCAGTGGGCAGAACAGTTAAAAACCCCCATGTTATGACAAATTAGGAATCCTTTCCCAGCCATAATATTCTGAACTTCACCACACTGTCATACAAGATGCATATCAAGGATTTGCAGACTCTTCCATGAATAACCTTTCCCAGCGCCTTGTAGGTGAGCCTTTTGGATATTTGACAAGGCTTCCAACCTTTTATTTGTGCCCTGTGTTAAAATATAAGAAAGGTATTGAATGGTCCCCTCAGATGCCTCATGCTGAGGCAGTCAAATATCATGGATTAACACTGCTGCATGCTGGAAAGCCTCTTCCTTCAGGTCTGGCTGCCTCTGGGACAGCATAGGAACAGAACAGCCCCTGCCCATGTGACTTGCTGGGGTCAGCTCCTCATCTTTCATGACATGGTCTTTCTCTTTTTCCAGAGGTTCACTCCTCTGTGGCATGAATATTGTGCCTGTGTTTATGAGCTTAGGGGAGCTTTGTCTCTCATAGCAGAGAGGAAAAGTGAATACAAACACAGGAAGTTAAGTGGAAGGTCCGGGACTGCCTTCTCAGTGACCTCTGGGTTTGACTGAAAGAAGTATACAGGAGTTACAGTTGCTGCAAGGGAGCAGTGAGAACAGCAATAGGACATTAGAGAAAATGACCAGCACCCTGTCACGGCAGGAGTGACAGCTGTGGCCCCGCACCAGAAATGGAAAATTCTGGATATCCCCATTACTTTAAAGAGATTTTTTTTTGTTTTAATTCTGCAGAGAACTTTGGGGTAAGAAGGAAGTTCAATTTTTTTTAACATTTCTAAAATTTCTAAATAGATACTTTGGCTCTGGGTAAATGGTGGCATCAAAGCCCCTGCCTGAGTTATTGCAGAATGTCTCTGCATTGGGAGATTTCACAGTAAGTCTACTAAACTGGGGAAGGAGTCCTTCTGAGCATACAAGGCTTCCTGAGCATTTTTAGCCCCTGCTTCTACCTATTAAGTTATGCCATTAAGGGGCACCTGGGTGGTTCAGTCTGTTAAGCATCCAACTCTTGGTTTTGGCTCAGGTCATGATCTTGGGGTCGTGAGATCAAGCCCCATGTTGGACTCTGTGCTCAGGGCAGAGTCCCCTTAAGACTCTCTCCTTCACCCTTTGCCCTAGCCCATTAAAATACACACACACACACACACACACACACACGCATGCCATTAAGTGTTGGGAATCCTAGCTCTCAGTCCAGACTGTAATTCCCTCACCCAAATATTACTCCATTTATTTCTTTAGAGGGTGATGTCACACATGTGTTCCCTTTATTACAGGTCTTTACCCAGAAAGGATTCTGGCTTTGACAAAATCTTTTCCAGACTTCTGAAGTTTGAAGGACTTCTGGTCTTATTAAAGGCTCATTTCTTGCCCCACTCCCTTGTAGGAATGAAAGCTGTACAATGTGACTTATCTCCTCATCGCCCCTCAAATCCATCTTCGCCCCATTCCACCCTTGGAGGGATTGCCTAGAAGCCACTGCAATTCAGTAACTGCTAGATCACAGATGTCCCAATAGGCAAACTTCCCACCCAAATCCACCTCCCTCTCCCAGGTATCCCATGTGTGTTCCTCTGGCATCAGTGGCCTAGATAAGGCACCTTCACCTCAGTCTTTCAGGGAAGACCATGTTTCAAAACTTGGCTTCACTGCTAAGCAGTAATACGATCTGGTTAAGTCCATTAATCTCACTGAAACAAAAGTTTCTTAATGTGTACACTCAGAATAAGATTGCTTTCTCTAAAAGATTAATGTGATATTTATTAGAAAAATTAAATCCCTAGCCTCATATCTGTGACTTTGTGTCTTGCGGGTAGGGAGCTAAGAGTACATTTTATAACTTGGAATATTAAAAAAAGATAAAAAGCAGGAGGTGTGGGTCAGTTGTAGGTAGGTGGGGCGGGGGGAATGTGACTCATTCTGTCTGGGTTCAAATCCTAGCACTTCCTTTCAGAAACTTTACGATCTGGGCAAAGTTAGTTACATACTTTTTTCCCGTTTCCTCCATGGTGCTGATACAGTAAGTGCCTGCCTCAGAGGCTGTTTTAAGTATTAACGACAAAGAGAAGATACACGTAAAGGGTTTTAGCACCATGCTCCACTCTTAAGTGCCTACAAGAGAACTAATTTTAATAAAATGTAGAAAATGTAAGAAAACTTACTCTAAATATTAACACTTGTTTCTGGGTGATGTAATTATAAACATTTTTGCTTTGTTGTTTTTATACTTTTCTGTATTTGTCTGTTTTGAACATGTAAGTTATATTTAAAAAACCATAAACCATACATTTATGAGTAATGATGAGCAGTGATTTTCCCATCCTATTAGATGAAATGATATTTGTACATTTGGTAAAATGTCTTATTCCCAACCCATACTATTTTGTTAAAAAGATAAAGTACACTTTTCAAAAAATGATTGTATCACAAGAATCTTTAATGTTCACTTTTAAAGTTTACTCATGGTGGGGTTGTATTTGTGTTTAGTAAAGTGTGCCAAGTGCCACATTGAGACCATTTCAGTTCACATCACTGCACTCCACACGGATGTGTCCTGTGCCCAGCGAGGTCATAAAGAGAGGGGCCTTGACTTCTCTCTCGGTTAGGCCAGCTTTACTGGGGAGTTCCTCCAAACTCTCCAGAAGTAGTCTACCCTAAAACACATCATCCGTTCCATATAAAAGAATAAGATGGAAAATTTCTCAATGTGTTTCATAGGTTTAGCACGTCTCTGGTACAAAAATTCAAGAAAGGTAGCACAAAAGCGAAAGCACCAACCGAGTTTACTTAAACAAACATGCATAAATCCTACACACTATCTAACAGTACTGAAATGAATACAACATTGCATTAAAAGGTATAAAAGCACTGTACTGAAAACAAAGTTACACGTGAAATACTGCACTGTAAATCCTGAATACTCTAATGTCCCACCCCCACCCCTCCACCGCCCTGGTTGAGGGTCAGAAACCATCAATATCTGCCTCCAGACCTTGCTAGTCCTCGGAGACACTGCTGCGGGGGCAGTGGGCACTGGGATCAGCCTCCCGCAGAGCTCTGGCCTCCTCCAGAGCTTCTCTGTACCGGGAGGGCCAGGCCTGGGGGTCTTTCTTAAAGACCCTGGCCAGGAACTCCATGATTTGCATCTTGGTGATTTCACGGCTGGCACGGGAACCCCAGAAGAACTCGTACTCAGGTGGCTCAGCGTGGGGTACGCGCTGGTACTTCAGGTAATTCTGTTGGACGAACTCCTCGGTGATGAGCTTTCTCACGTCTCCAAACGTGGAGTGTTTCTTCCAGGGCCGCAGCCCCAGGATGCGCAGCACGTTCCAGACCGCACTCTCTCGGGCGCCGCGACCCTTCACATAGATGAGGCTCAGGATCATCAGCAGGAGGCCTGTCATGGGCATGCGGTTGCTCAGCGCCACCCTGTCCAGCTCCTCTGGCTCAAGCGCTTTAACTAGCGAAAACTCCATCGTGTGCAGGCTCGTCAGCCTCAGGTGTAGCCCGAACACTCGTGCGAGGATGAGGCTGGTGCGCCTGAGAATGCTTCTGCACCATTTCTTGTAACTGCCGATGACATCCTTCACCATGTCTGGGAACCAGATGATCATTCTCTTCTGGTCCTTGACCAACACGTACCACATGAGCTCGTGCGCCTTCTGCACCAGCTGGGCAGGGGCTGGCGGTGCTGGGCCGGGCTGGGCCGCGCTCGGGGCCTGGTGGGCGCGGCCTTCCTCCGAGGCCTGCTGCAGGGCTTTCGGGTCTCCCTCTTCGCTTGGGGCCTGAGGGGGAGGCGAGGCCAGAGGGGCGTCGGTCGGGCCTAAAGGAGGGGTCTCTGGCCCTGCGAGGATCGCGGCCTGAGACGCGGGCGGGGAGAGCCCCCCAGGAACCCCAGGACTGCTGTTCACCTCGGAGCTGGAGGCCTCGGCTGCAGAGCTGGAGTCGCACACATCCTTACTTTGTTCGGACATGTCTGCTCCGTCTGACAAGGGCAGGGCCTCTGCTTCCAGGAGCTCTTCGAGCCTGCACTCCCTCCGCGGACTCCTGGAGAGGAAGTGCGCGTTGCTGCGCGCGGCGCCTTCCGCAGCAGCCAGGCGGGGCGGGGCGGCGGCGCGACCGGCCACTGCGCTTGCGCGTCCGCAGGCCGTGAGCGGGGCCGCCGCGGGCGGGGCGGGGTAGGGTTGAGAGCCCCATGGGGCGGTTGTCCTTTGAGGCCCCTTAGAGGTAGTGGAGGGTTGCCAGAATGGGGGGGGGGGGGGCAGTGACCTGAAGGTGTCGCATTTGGGCAGAGATGGTAGTGGGGAGGAGGGGAGGAGGGGAGGGATATGGATGGTCACTGGAGGAGGAGAAGTTTAAGAGGAAAGATGATAGCTTAAGTTTCTGAGGTGAGTTTCTTGAGTTTCTTAGGAAATGTTTAACTGGGTCTATCCAGAGTCAGGGTGGGTATAAAAGTCCCAGAGAAAGTTCTAGACTGGCGTGTAAACTTCAGTTTCGTGACGATTAGTTTGAGAATTTAAACCTAGAGAACAATCGGGATTGCCCAACAACAACAACAAAATGTAAACTGTGAAGAGGATGACTGAGATTGGAAACCTGAGAACTACCAATAAAAATTGAGTCTCTGCCACATCAGAGGTCATAAAATGAGAAATGCTGAATTTAGTCAATACGTGCACAAATAGAACTTTCTTGGATATGACATACGAATGACATTTGCCAGGGTCTTTTGGTTTTCTACTTCCTTTGGGTCATATTAGTTTCCTTTTAGTTTTTCCATCAAGAACCCATCATATAAAGATTGTCATATTTATTAGCACAAACTTTTCTCCTATCTGCCTGGCACCTTCCCTCCCTGATGACTGCTACGGCCTCTGCTCTGTGTTCCTGTGAAAACTTCTGCTTCTCACAGGACCCCACCCCCACCCTCTCTCAACAACTTACTGGACCCATGGAGAAACCACACCAAAATCCCATAAAAGACTTCCTTTTTAACATGGGTCCCATAGATCATCACTGGCAGTCTCTCTCGTGACCAACAACCAGATGCAACGTAACTGTGGTTGTGTATGTGTATTTCCTTGCTGTTGTTGTTGTTGTTATAGTTGTTTTGTGTTGTTATAGTTGTTTTGTGTTTTGTGGGTTTTTTGTTTTGTTTTGTTTTGCTTTAATTTTAGAAAATCAGATCCACATTGGGCAAAAACAAAGCTGACACTCCCAGAGAAGCATCTATGAAGAGAAGGGTGGGTGTAAGAGCCCCTGGATCCTGGCTTCCTAAGGCTGATTAGAATCCCTATTCTGAACCAATGTGGTCCTTCAGCCCTTCCTGGATTCCTAAGGCTGATCAGAATCCCTATTCTGAACCAATGTGCTCCTTCAGCCCTTCTGGATTCCTAAAGCCAACAGCTTCTTAAATATGCTGTCTTTGAGAATGTTATTATCACTTGAAACCCAAAGCATATTTAAAATATTGTCTTGGCATTTCCAGAATCCTCTTTTTATTTGCTTGTATCACTTTTTTCATCTCTCACTTTATTTCTTTTCAAGGAGATTGGCTTCAAAGAGCTCTTTCTCTACCTTTGGATTTTCATGCTTGGATCACTTTTGGCAGGACAATGCCTTTGATAGGACTCCTTAATCTCCCACTTCACAAGGGTAATTCCTGCAGATCTCTCAGGTATATCTTAGTGGGACTTTTTCCTGCATATCATTTCCTTCTCTTCCTGTAATTTATAGATTCCTGGTTTTTGGATTACATCTTACAGAGTTGTGCCAGCTATATTTGTTATGTTTATTACTTGAACATGGCTATAAAAAATAGCTATCAAATCAATTTACTGCTCTTATTCCTCTTAAAATCATCCTTACTTTGAAGTGCTTGGGTGGCTTAGTCAGTTAATTGTCTGCCTTTGGCTCAGGTCATGATCCGCATGTCCTGGAATCAAGCCCTAGGTCAAGCTCCCTGCTCAGTGGGGAGCCTGTTTCTCCCTCTCCTTCTGCAGCTCCCCCTGCTTCTGCCATCTTGGTCTCCCTAGCTCACTCTCTCTCTCTCAAATTAAAAAAAAAAAAAATCCTTATTTCTTGCATTGTATCTCCATTAGTTTTCTTCTTATTTTCTTGCATTTGGATTTTTTTTTCTATTTGGGTTAACTACTTAGTTCATTTAAGGTATTTTTAATACTGAAAATGTTTGAGCCTATTATTTAAATCTCACCTCAGCTTTGGCTATGAGCCATAATTTTTGCTATTGTAAGGTTATGAAAATTACATCCTCATATTTCATACTCCTAGATTTAATAGATTCATGAAGTTAAATTGCAAGCTTGGGCACAACAATTATAAAGGTATAAAAACACGTATATAAAACGTATGAAAGCAGCTTTAAATAATTATAAAAACACAACAATTATAATATTATAAAAGTTCTTACTGCAGTGGGATATGGGAGCTCTGGCTAGAAAGCTTCTTTGATTTCAGTTGCTGTCTGAGCTGGAATGGAACTCATTCTGGTGAAGTTTCCCATGGCCAACAATAGTCTCTCACCTCTACCACAGTTCACTTCACACCTCACTTCAGATGGTAGGGTTCCTTAATACTGTACCAGGGCCTATAATTGACCTTTATGAGGGAGTAGGATCACAGAGTTTGAAACATCGAAACTGATGCCCAAGGTTGAAACCACATACAGAGCAGACTCCTAGTACTGCTTTCTAATGAAGCCCAACTTTATCCCTGCTAAAGTGATAGCATTGCCTTCCCAGGGAAAGGTCTGCTGAAGACACTCTATTTCCTATGAAGAAGAAAATTCATTTGGGGAGGGTAAGAAAAAAGTAAAGCTTGGGGTAGCCTTCAAGGAGAAAATGTATACCTGCACGTGTGTCATGGAGAGGGTCGGTAGCTTGATAGTTACCTAATAAGATGCCTACTCATAAAGCAAGACATGCAGACCTTCAGAATATTAAGAAAAAGCAAAGATGACACAATGGGAAAGAAGAGAAGTGAATACTCATGAGACATCCACAAATTCTTTAACTTATGGGTCAAAATTTGGAGCTATAGCTCCAGTGATGCCTTGAGAATGCTGAGGATAAATTACACTTGCTGGTTATCTCTAGGATCAGATATATTTGATATGGGCAATGAGTCATTAAAGACTAGCAGTGTAGAAGTAAAAGCCTGAACTTTACAAAATATCTCTCCAAGTACACTAATGAATGGCTACTCATTAAATCAAGATTCTGTAAGTATAGAAGTTCCATGGGTGTAGGAAGTATACAGAGAAATTATAACTTAAAATATTTTGGTACAGATACTTTTGCTGATGGGAGACTTCAGACTCTGTAATGTGTTCCACATTACACAGCTGTGGAATAGGCTGTTCTTGGCAGACTCTGGAATAGGAGGAGAAGCCTGTCCTGGCACTGGTTTCCATAGTGAACAGAGGAAGGGGGGGTCACTCCAGAGCTTCCAGTGGACAACACGCATGCTCACAGTGAAGAGGCCGAGAGGCCCCAAATGAAATGTGAATCCTTCTGGCTCTTTCCTGTCAACATAGGCAGCAACCTCCACCTTGGAGCCCCCATATGGGCCCCAAATGCCTTGCAGTCCAAGGAATTGAAACAGAGAACTCACATTAATGTGTTCAGCAAATATTGAGCAATGACTATCATGTGCATGAAAGATTTGCATTTTAGAAAAGTAGCTCAGTCTGGGGGAAACCAATTGCACTGGGGCTATTTGGCAGGCTGGCCCTTTTGTGTTAGAAAATAGTAAGCAGGGAGAGGCAATGTTGCTTTCCGTAGTTGGGAGGGGGAAGAAGGGGGCACAAACCTGGCCCCTCATCCTCTCCAGTCCCCCTAGGGTGGCACCACACATGCCTATCCAACTGAGGCCAAGGGTACTCACTGAAGGGAAACCTTCTAATCCTTCACAGACCCACAATGCAGCTTGCTAACTCTCAGGAACTATCCAGGTCAGGAATGTCTTTTGTAAAGGTCGGCCAGGATCAGGGTTAAGACTGGGATTGGGGGCAGGTGGACAAGAAGAGAGACTGATTAGGGGATCTTCTGTGGGACTCCTCTTGACATAGGCTGTTGGCTTTCATTTTATCTTCTTTCTGCAACTATTTATTAAACACTGCATTTCAAGCATTGTGCCTGGGGATATAACGAGGAGAGATGTGTTTTCTGCAATCTATACTGAGGGGAAAAGGGATCATAAACAGACAAATGAATTGATAATTAAATGATTATTATGAATAATGTTACGGCACATATATAATGGGTACTGCCAAGGAGCTGTAGTGCCAAGAATAGAACACGGGAAAGGGAAGGCATAAACAATAAGAAAAGGTAAGAAAATTGTGAATATCAGGGATGGCCAGGATTCTTTCTTGGGGGTTGTTTAGGATTGAGCAGTGCTCCTTGGCTAGGCTATGGAGGTCCCACCTCACAAAACTACTTGTAGATAAGTACCTGAGAAAAGAGAGTAGACATGTCTAGCAGATATCTGGATGTAAATCTGGATATAACTCTCAGAAAGAGAAGTTTTGGAGATAAAGCTAGTAATATCATCACGTTGAGAGAGCACCTAGAGTGGGTTTCTTCAAAGGGAACCATCTTTCATGAGGATAAGATAATTTTTCATTGTGTGATGATATAACGCACACCACAGACATTAACACCTCTGTCCCTATCACAAATGTATAAATGTGGAATAAATATGGAAATATGGAAAAAAAGTAAAGTGTAAGAAAAGAAAAAAAAAAAGCAGAACTTCCCCATACATTGCCAAAAGCCCTTTTATGGACAGTACAGTCTGTAGTTGAGAACCACGAAAGTGACAAGCAGAGGGGAGTGAAGAAAGACAGAGCCGACCAGCAGGTCTAGGTCATTTAAGCCTCTTTCCAAACTATCATATGACTTTCCTCACTGGATCTATTTCTGGGACATATTAAAATAGATTGCTTCATCTTTAACAATAATCTTGAAGATAAATCCTATTCAAACATACCCTGGGTTCAAGTTTGTGGTGTATAATTCTTTCTGCATATTGCTGAATTTAATCTGCTGATATTTTATTGAAGATTCTTTTGTTTGTGTTCATCAAGCCTATTGGTCAGTTGTAGTCTTTTTTGTAGTGTCTTTATCTCGTTTTGATATCAGGACATTAGGGCCTTATAAAATTATTTTGAAACTGTTCCCTCCTCTTCTTCTTTATGGAAGAACATATATACAGTTGATTTTATTTCTTTGTTAAATGTTTGGTAGGATTTATTTTATGTGAAACTATCAGTACCTAGTGATTTCTTTTTCAGAAGGTTCACAGCTAGAAATTCATTTGTTTCATTTATTGTAAGTCTATTGCATTATCTTTTTCAGGTTGGATGAGTTTTGTTATTCTGTAGTTTTTAAAAAGTTGGTTCATTTCATTTAATTTACCAAATGTATATGTGTAGTGGTGTTTATAGTACTTCTTATAATCCTTTTAATGATCAGTTTATTTACTAAGTTCACTACTGGCTTCCTCACCTATACTGGTAACACACACACACACACACACATACACACATACACACATACCCCACAACTATTCTTCCAGACAGTCCTTGGTCTTCCATGTACACAAGGTACTCCAGGGAAAGCCAGTAATTCTCTGCCAGCATCTTGTCAAATATTTTGAAAATATTTCTTTCACCAACTGGTGCCTAAAAGTTGAAGTTTGTTGTTGTCCCACTGGGCCTGCTTTCTATCCCTTTCTCTTCTCACTCTATGTCCTCCCTGTGCAATACCATTTCCCAGAGATTGAAGCTGGCATCTATACACTGATGAACCCCAATTTTATTCTTTTGGCCCAATATGTCTCTGCTATGGTCTAGAACTGGGTATTCAACTGCTTACAGGACATTTTAACATTGTGACTTTGAACTTTATTTTCAGTGCTCTACGTTATTTCATCAGTGTCCAAAGGCAGTCTTTCTTGATGAAGTCCTAAAAGTTCATTTTCACTTTCGTTTGGAGATGTGTCTTTAAAAAGTTGCTGTGGCTAATGTCGAAGAGATTACTGCCTATGTTCTCCTCTAGGATTTTGATACACTGCTATCTCACATAGAGGTCTTTCATCCACTTTGAATTTATTTTTGTGTATGGTGTAAGAGAGTTGTCGAGTTTCATTCTTCCAGGTGCAACCACTTTGGAAAACAGTGTGGAGATTTCTCAAAAATTTTAAGCTAGAGCTACCCTATGACCTGGCAATTGCACTACTGGGTATTTACCACAAAGATAGAGATGTAGTGAAAAGAAGGGCCATATGTACTCCAATGTTCATAGGAGCAATGTCCACAATAGCCAAACTGTGGAAAGAGCCAAGGTGCCCTTCAACAGACCAAGAGATAAAGAAGATATGGGTCATATATATAATGGAATATTATGCAGCCTTCAGAAAGGATGAATTCCCACCTTTTTCATCAACGTGGCTGGGACTGGAAGAGATTATGCTGACTGAAATAAATCATGCGGAGAAAGTCATTTATCATATGGTTTCACTTGTGGAACATAAGAAATAACATGGAGGACATTAAAAGAAGGAAAGGAAAATTGCGTTGGGGGAAATAAGAGGGGGAGACAAAACATGAGAAACTGTGGACCCCGAGAAACAAAGTGAGGGTTTTAGAGGTGAGAGGTGTGGGAAGATGGGTTAGTCTGGTGGTGGATATTAAGGAGGGCACGTATTGTATGGAACACTGGGTGTGGTGCATAAACAATGAATCTTGGAACAATGAAAAAATAAAATAAAAAAAAAACTAATGATGTATTGTATGGTGACTAACATAATACAATAAAAATATAACTTGCTGGGAAGAAAAGACAATCTTTCAGTTGCCTGTGTATTCTTTATCTCGTGGTATATAACATGACTTTCTACCCAGTTTCCCCAGGGAGGGGGAAAAAACAAAACAAACAAACAAACAAACAAACAAAAAACCCCCACAAAACTACCATTGACTGGTTCTCCTTTATCTCTTGTATCAATTTAATCATACAATCCTCAACTCCTAAATGCCACTGCTACACATCTTTCAGTATGGCACTATAACTTTTCCACTGTTCTTTCTCACCTGGATTGCCATGGTGGATCCCTGAATCTTCTCACTTGTTTATTTACTCTCTACAGATTAGTCTCCACATTGAAACCAGTACATTTTCCGAAATTCGGATCTTCTCACCATTTCAATTTCCTAGGGCAAATGAAAAAGACTACCACAAACCTGGTGCTTTAAAACAGTAAAAGTATATTCTTCCATGACAGCTAAAATCTGAAATCAAGGTATGACCACACTGTTACTTAGAACTTTAGAGGAGAAACTTCTTTGTCTCTCCCCTCTTCTGGTGGATCCTGACATTCTTTGGCTCTTGTCAGAATAACTCCAATCTCTACCTCCATCTTCACAGAGCCACCATCTTCCTAGTGTGCCTCTGTGTCTCTCATCTCCTTCTCCTTTCTCCTATAAATATATCAATCATTAGACTGAGGGTCCAATCTAAATCCAGAATGATCCCATCTCAAGATCCTCAACTTAATTATATCTACAAAGTCATTTTTTTTTCACACATTAGGTAACATTCACATGTTTTGGAGATTAGGGAATGGATATCTTCTGGAGGTCTATTTTTCAGGCTAGCATTGGAGTCAATAATATGTTAAGAAAATTGAGAATCTGGAGTGCCTGGGTGGCTTTATCTGTTAAACATCTGCCTTCAGCTCAGGTCATGATCCCAGGGTCCTGAGATCAAACCCCACATCAGGCTCCTTGCTTGGTAGGGAGTCTACTTCTCTCTCTCCCTCTGTCTCCCATCTCCCTGACTCATGCTCGCTCTCTCTCTCACTCACGCTCTCTCTCTCTCTCTCTCAAATATGTAAAATCTTTAAAAATAGAAAATTGAGAATCCATGTATTTTAGTAGTTTGAGAAGTGGAAAAATAATAGGGATACTTGAAAAAAAATCAATGGAAGAAAAGATGCTAGCAAAACTCTTTTTTCCAGGAAGTTATCCCTTTGGAGGGTTGAGTGAAAGATGATTTAAATATTGCATAGAGTACCCAGAGATTTACAAAAGCCACATTCCGAGGCAATAAAGCTGGCAAAGGCTACTAGATAAAGTCCAAGTCTAGAATTTCTCCTAACTCCTTGGTGTCTGGTACTGTAGAGTCATATCAACCCACAATAGGCTGGTTTCAAGAAGAAAGGAGTTCATGGTCTTAATATCATTAGGTCACATTGGCTGTCTTGGGAATCCCATGCGAGTCCCATGGGAAATAGCCTCAAACCTCACTTATTCAATGATAAATTAAGATCTTATATTCATGTACCGTGGAATAAGGAAAGCTCTTCACTTCATGAAGATGGGACCCAATCATCATCATTGCCTTAGAATTCATAGTATTAGAATGACTGCTTCCACCTACCAACAGTAATTGCCAGGAATTAATATTTATAATTATGTAATTATATAAAATTATATAATTTGTATAATTATAGCCTTATCTTCCCCTTCCCATTAATGTATCAGTTAAATAAATAAATAGTCCTATTTTGCATTTGATTTTTTCAAGTTTATTTGAATTCCAGTTAACATGCAGTGTAATATTAGTTTCAGGTGTGGAAATTAGTGATTTAACACTTCCATACAACACCCAGTGCTCATCACAGGTGCACTCCTTAATCCCCATCACCTGTTGAGACCATCCCTCACCCATCTCCTCTCAGGTAGCCATCAGTTTGTTCTCTATAGTTAAGAGTTGCATGCATGGAATGTTTTTCCAGTTCTTCATGTCATCTTCAATGGAATGGAAAAGAAAATATTGTTAAAACATCTATATTCCCCAAAGCAATCCACAAATTTAATGCAATTCCTATCAAAATGCCACCAGTGTTTTTCACAGAGCTAGAACAAACAATCATAAAATTTGTATGAAACCACAAAAGACCCTGAATAGCCAAAGGAGCTTTGAAAAAGAAAAAGCTGCAGGAATCACAATAACTAGGAATTCAAGCTATGTTGCAAAGCTATAGTCATCAAGAGAGTATGGTACTGGCACAAAAACAGACACATAGATCAGTGAAACAGAATAGAAAATTGAGAAATGGACTCACACTCTATGCTCCACTAATATTTGACAAAGCAGTAAAGAATATTGAATAGAATAAAGACAATCACTTCCAAAAAACGGTGTTGGGAAAACTGGATGGCCACATGCAAAAGAATTAACCTGGACCACTTTCTTACACCATACACAAAGATAAATTCAAAATAGAAGAAGGATCCAAATATGAGACAGGAATCTGTCTAAATCCTAGAGGAGAACACAAGAAGTAACCTCTTTGACATCAGTCATAGGATTTCGTACTAAACATGTCTTCAAAGGCAAGGGACACAGAAGCAAAAATGAACAACTGGGACTGCACAGTGAAGGAGACAACAAAACTAAAAAGCAACCTACAAAATGAGAGAAGATACTTGAAAATGACATGTCTGATAAGGGGTTAGTATCTAAAATATATAAAGAACTTACTAACTCAACAGCCAAAAAACAAACAATCAAGTTAAAAAACATGAATTAATTTTTTTCCAAAGAAGATGTACAGATGGCTAACAGACACATGAAAAGATGTTCAACATCACTCATCATCAGGGAAATACAAATCAAAACTACAATGTAGATATCACTTCAATCCATTCAGAATGGTAAACTCAACAATACAAGAAACAACAGGTGCTGGTTAGGATATGGGGGCAGGGGAACCATCCTACACTAATAGTGGGAATCATCATAAACTGTGAGAGTCACTCTGTAAAACAGTGTGGAGGTTACTGAAAATGTGCAAAATAGAAGTACTCTATGATCTAGAAACTGCATTAATAGGTATTTACTCAAATGATACAAAAATACTGATTCAAAGGGACACAGGTACCTAAATGTTTATAGCAACATTATCAACACTAGCAAAATGACAGAGAGAGCCAAAATATTCAATGGATATCTGTATCTACACATATAGATAGATATAGATTTGAAGAAGATTGGGGGACAGAGCTCAGCCCCAGGCCCCCTGCATGTCCACACTCAAACACACTAGATGAAAGGAGGGGCTGGAAGATTTGGGAGGGAAACTAAGGCAGGAAGCTGGCCACACTTTACTAGCAATCAGTACAGTTTCCCTTGTCCCCTTGATATTCCTTTCCTTCTATTTTTTGAGGCTCCTCATACATTGAAAATAAACTAGTAGAAAGTTGCTATAGGAAAGATGTGGTGGGGCACCTGGGTGGCTCAGTTCGTAAAGCACCTGCCTTCAGCTCAAGTCATGACCTCAGGGTCCTGGGATCAAGCCCTGAGTAGGAATTTCTGCTTAGCATGGAACTTACTTCTCCTTCTCCTCCCCACTCATGCTCTCTCTAGCTATCTCTGTCTCTCTCTCAAATAAATAAAATCTTTAAAAAAGAAAAAAAGGGAGGGGCACCTAGGTGGCTTAGCCCGTTAAGCTTCTACCTTGGGCTCGGGTTTTGATTCCAGACTTCTGGGATCGAGCCTTGTATCAGGCTTTTTGCTCAGTGGGAAGTCTGCTTCTCCTTCTCTTTCTTCCCAGTTCCCTGATCATTCTCTCTCTCTCTCTCTCTCTCTCTCTCTTTCTCTCTCTCTCAACTAAATAAATAAAATCTTTAAAAAAGAAAGACATCCCATCTGGTCATGGTGGATAATCGTTTTAATATACTGTTGGATCCTATTAGCTAGGATCTTGTTGAGAATCTTAGCATCAATATCCATCAGGGATATTGGTTTGAAATTCTCCTTTTTGGTGGGGTCTTTGCCTGGTTTGGAGATAAGGGTAATACTGGCTTTATAAAAAGAGTCTGGAAGATTTCCTTCTGCTTCAATTTTTTGAAAGAGCTTCAGGAGAATCGGTATTATTTCTTCTTTGAAACTTTGGTAGAATTACCCTGGGAATCCATCAGGTCCCAGGCTCTTGATTTTTGGGAGGTTTTTGATCACGGCTTCAATCTCGTTATAAGATATTGGTCTATTCAGGTTGTCAGTTTCTTCCTGACTCAGTTTTGGAAATTTATAGGTTTCCAGGAATGCATCCATTTCGTCTAGGTTGCTTAACTTGTTGGCATATAACTGTTGATAATAATTTCTGATGATTGTTTCTATTTCCTTGGTGTTAGTTGTGATCTCTCCCTTTTAATTCATAATTTTATTAATTTGTATCTTCACTCTTTTCTTTTGGATTTGATCTTATTGTTTCTTTCAAAAAACCAGCTTCTAGTTTCATTGATTTTTTTCTACTGTGTCTCTAGTTTCTATCTCATTGATCTCTGCTCTAATCTTGATTATTTCCCTTCTTGTGCATGAGGTTGGCTTAATTTGGTGTTGATTATCCAGTTCTTTAAGGTGTAAAGACTGCTTGTGTATTCTGGATTTTTCAATTTTTTTGAGGGAGTCTTGGATGGCTATGTATTCCCCCTTAGGACCAGCTTTACTGTATCCCATAGGTTTTGGACCTTAGGTGTCTTCATTCTCATTGGTTTCCATGAATTGTTTAAGTTGTTCTTTGATTCCCTGGTTGATCCAAACATTCTTAAGGAAGGTGGTCTTTAGCTTCCAGGTGTTTGAATTCCTTCCAAACATTTTCTTGTGGTTGAGTTCCAGTTTCAAAACATTGTAATCTGATAATACGTAGGGAATAAACTCAATCTTTTGCTATTGATTGAGTCCTGATTTGTGACCCAGTATGTGGTTTATTCTGGAGAAAGATCCATGTGAACTTGAGAAGAATGAGTATTCTGTTGTTTTAGGGTGGAATGTTCTGTATATATCTATGAGGTCCATCTGGTCTAATGTGTCATTCAATGCCCTTGTTTCATTACTGATTTTCTGCTTGGATGATCTGTCTATGACAAGAGTGGTGTGTTAAGATCCCCTACTATTAATGTATTCATATCAGTATGACTCTATCTTTATTAACATTTGTTTTATGTAGTTGACTGCTCCCATATTGGGGGCATAAATATTTACAATTGTTAGATCTTCTTAGTGGATAGACCTTTTAAGAATGATATAGTGTCCTTCTGTATCTCTGACTACAGACTTTAGTTTAAAATCTTATCTGACATGAGAATTACTACCCCAACTTTCTTTTGAGGCCCATTGGCATGAAAGATGCTTCTCCATCCCTTCACTTTCAGTCTGGATGTATCCTTAGGTTCAAAATGGGTCTATTGTATACAAAATATCAATGGGTCCTGTTGTTTTATACAGTCTGCAACCCTGTGCCATTTTATGGGAGTGTTTAGGCTGTTCACATTGAGAGTGATTATTGAGAGATATATTTTTATTGACATTGTGTTGCCTGTGAAGTGCTTGTTTCTATAGACTGTCTCCATAAATTTCTATGCAATGACACTCCTGGGTTCTTTTTTCTTTTATAGAATCCCCCTTAATATTTCTTATAGTGCCAGCTTGGTGGTCACATACTCTTTTAAACCTTGCTGTCTTGGAAGTTCTTTATCTCTCCATCCATTTTGAATGTGAGTCTTGCTCAATAAAGTATTCTTGGATGCATGTTCTTTTCATTTAGTTCCCTGAATACATCTTGCCAGCCCTTTCTGGCTTGCCAGGTTTCTGTGGGGAGGTCTGATGTTATTCTGCTGGGCCTTCCACTGTATGTAAGGAATCTCTTCCCCCTAGCTGCTTTCAAGAGCTCCTGTCTAAAATTATGATTCATCAGTTTCACAATCAGGTGTCTCTAAGTCTTTCTAGATTCTACAATCTTGAGGGGAGACCTTTCTGACTCTAGGACAGGAACGCTGTTTCCATTCTCCAGATTGGGAAAATTTTCATGGAGAATTCATTCAACTATATCCACTTGTCTTCTTTCTTTCTCCTCTCCCTCAGGTATTCCAATAATTCTGACATTGGAACGTTTCGTGGTGTCATTTATTTACCTAATTCAGTTTTCATGGCTTCGAAGCTGTTTGTTCCAGGCTTCCTCCTGATCCTTTTTCTCTATCAGTTTGTTCTATAGTTCACTAATTATATCTTCTGCCTCAGTTACCCTAGATGCTAGAGAATTTAGATTAGATTGGAGATCATTGATAGCATTGCTAACATCTTCCCTGGTGGCTTTCATTTCTGCCATAATCTATTCCATTTTGTCATTAATGGTTTTATCCAACCTAGCCATTGCCTGGATAATTGTTAGCCTGAATTCCCTTTCTGAATATCTGGTAAGGAAACTGAAGCAGTGGTCAAAAACCTCTCAGAAAGCAAGAGCCTGGGACCTGATGGATTCCATGTGGGAATACTACCAAACATTAAAGAAGAAATAATACCTATCCTCCTGAAGCTGTTTCAAAAAATTAAAGCAGAAGAAAACTTCCAGACTCTTTTTATGAAGCCAGCATTACTCTGATCTCCAAACCAGGCAAAGACCCCACCAAAAAGGAGAATTTCAGACCAATATCCCTGATGAATATGAATGCCAAGATTCTCAACAAGATCCTAGCTAATAGGATCCAACAGTACATTAAAAGATGATCCATCATGATCACGGGGGATTTATCTCTGGGTTGCAAGCTTGGTTCAACATTCACAATCAATCAATGTGATAGAACAAATCAGTAAGAGAGAAGAGAGAAGAAACACACATTCCTCTCAATTGATACAGAAATAACATTTGACAAGATATAGAATCCATTCAAAGTATAGGGATAGAGGGAACATTCCTCAACTTCATAAAATCTATCTATGAAAATTCCACAGTGAATATCATTCTCAATGGGGAAAAGCTGACAGCCTGCCCTCTGGGATCAAGAACACGACAAGGATGCTCACTTTCACCACTCTTGTTCAACACAGTGTTAGAAGTCCTAGCAACAGCAATCAGACAACAAAGAGAAATAAAATGTATTCAAATTGGCAATGAAGAAGTCAAACTCTCTCTCTTCACACATGACATTATACTTTATATGGAAAACCCAAAAGACTCTACCCCAAACTACAAGAACTCATACAGCAATTCAGTAATGTGGCAGGATACAAAATCAATGTACAGAAATCAGTTGCTTTCTTATACACTAGCAATGAAAATACAGAAAGGTATATTAGAGAATCAATTCCATTTACTATAGCACCAAGAAACACAAGATACCTGGGAATAAACCTAACCAAAGAGGTAAAGGATCTGTACTCGAGGAAATACAGAACACTCATGAAAGAAATTGAAGAAGACACAAAAAGATGGAAGACCAGTCCATGTTCATGGATCAGAAGAATAAACATTGTTAAAATCTTTAGACTATCTAGAGCAATCTATATTTTCAATGACATTCTGATCATAATTCCACCAGCATTTTTCAAAGAGCCAGAGCAAAGAATCCTAAAATTTATATGGAATCAGAAGAGATCCCAAATTGCTAAGGAAATGTTGAAAAAGGAAATAAAAACTGGGGGTATCATGTTGCCTGATTTCAAGCTTTACTACAAAGCTGTGATCAATAAGACAACATGGTATTGGCCCAAAAACAGACATATGGACCAGTGGAACAGAGTCGAGAGCCCAGATATGGACCCTCAACTTTATGGTCAACTAATCTTTGACAAAGCAGGAAAAAAATCTACAGTGGGAAAAAGACAGTCTCTTCAATAAATAATGCAGGGAAAATTGGACAGCTATGTGTGGAAGAATGAAACTAGACCATTCTCTTATACCATACACAAAGATAAACACAAAATGGATAAAATACTCAATGTGCGGAAGGAATCTGTAAGAATTCTAGAGGAGAACATAGGCAGTAACCTCTTCAACATCAGCCACATCAACTTCCTTCAAGATATGTCTACAAAGGCAAAGGAAACAAAAGTATAAATGAACTTTTGGGGCTTCATCAAGATCAAAAGCTTCTGCACAGCAAACAAAACAGTCAACAAAACAAGGAAGCAACCCACAGAATGGGAGAAGATATTCGCAGATGACAGTACAGACAAAAGGCTAATATCCAAGATCTATAAAGAACTCCTCAAACTTAATGCACACAAAACAGATAATCACATTAAACAATGGGCAGAAGGGAGTTGAGAGAAATTGGAAGGGGAGGTGAACCATGAGAGACTATGGACTCTGGAAAACAATCTGAGGGTTTTGAAGGGGCAGGGGGTGGGAGGTTGGGGGAACCAGGTGGTGGGTATTGGAGAGGGCACGGATTGCATGGAGCACTGGGTGTGGTGCAAAAACAATGAATACTGTTATGCTGAAAATAAATAAAAAATTTTTTTTAAATGGGCAGAAGACATAAACAGACAGTTCTCCAAAGAAAATATCCAAATGGCTAACAGACACATGAAAAGATGTTCATCATCACTAGCCATCAGGGAGATTCAAATAAAATCCACATTGAGATACCACCTTACACTAGTTAGAATGGCCACAATTAGCAAGGCAGTAAACAACATGTGTTGGAGAGGATGTGGAGAAAGGGGAACCCTCTTACACTGTTGGTGAGAGTGCATGTTGGTGCAGCCACTTTGGAAAACAGTGTGCAGTTCCTTAAGAAATTAAAAATAGAGCTATTCTAGGGACACCTGGGTGGCTCAGTGGGTTAAGCCTCTGCCTTCGGCTCAGGTCATGGTCTCAGGGTCCTGGGATCAGGCCCCGCATCAGGATCTCTGTTCAGCTGGGAGCCTGCTTCCCCCTCTCTCTCTGCCTGCTTCTCTGCCTACTTGTGATCTCTCTCTCTCTTTGTCAAATTAATAAATAATATCTAAAAAAAAATAGAGCTACTCTATGACCCTGAAATTGCACTAATGGATATTTACACCAAAGATACAGATATAGTGAAAAGAATGGCCAACTGTAACCCAATGTTCATAGCAGCAATGGCCACGGTCGCCAAACTGTGGAAAGAACCAAAATGCCCTTCAGCGGACAAATGGATAAATAAGATATTCTTTGGAGTGCTATGCCTCCATCAGAAAGGATGCATACCCAGGTTTTGTATCAACATGAATGGGACTAGAAGATATTATGCTGAGTGAAATAAGTCCAGCAGGGAGAATCAATTATCATATAATTCTGCTTATTTGTGGAGCATAAGGAATAACGTGGAGGACATGGGGATATGGAGAGGAGAAGGGAGTTGGGGGAAATTGGAAGGGGAGATGAACCAGGAGAGACTGTGGACTCTGAGGAACTAACTGAAGGTTTTGGAGGGGACAGAGATGGAGGTTTGGGTGAGCCTGGTGGTGGGTATTGTGGAGGGTATGTATTTCATGGAGTACTGGGTGTGGTGCATAAACAATGAATTCTGGAACACTGAAAAGAAATTTTAAAAAAAATTAAAAATAAAAGAAAGACATAAGTTGAGATAATAATATTGAAAATGTATATTATATTATATATAGTATATTTTGATAATTATATATATATTACACATATATATATATATCCATGACATGGATAACTTTATATATAATTTTATATCATATAGATTATATATTATATTATATATATATAACTGAACATAATAAAAATAATAAAATAGAGAAGAATAAAGATGAAATCTTTATTTATTATTATTTATTATTATTTGCTATACTATATATATATATATATATATATATATATATATATATCAATGATAATTTTTTATATATATATATCCATGACATGGAGGGAGTTAGGGAGTATGTCAAGCTAAATAAGTCAGGGAAAGACAAATATTATATGATTTCACTCATGTGTGAAAATTAAGAAATGAAATAGATGAACATAAAGGAGGAGAAAGTAGAGAGAGAAAGAGAGGGAAAACATAAACTAGACTTTTAACTATAGAGAGCCAATGGAAGGTTGCCAGAGAGGAAGTAGGCAGGAGGAAGGGCTAAATAGTGATGGGTATTATGGAGGGCACTTGTGATGAGCACTGGGTGTTTTATGTAAGTGATGAATCACTAAATTCTACTCCTGGAAGTAATATCAATTATATGTTAACTAACTAGAATGTAAATTAAAACTTGGAACTAATCAGAAAGGAAGACAAACCATGAAACACCCTTAACTATAGGAAACAAACTGAGGGTTGCTGGACAGAAGGTGGGTGGGGGGCTGGGATAACTGGGTGATGGGCATTAAGTGGGGCATGTGATGTGATGAGCACTATGTGTTATATGCAACTTGATGAATTATATAATTCTACATCTGAAATTAATGATGATGTGTTGGCTCATTGAATTAAGTTAAATAATTGAAACAATCAATCAACCAACCAATCATCTGTTACTTGGTTTTTGTCTATTTTCTTCCCCTCCATGTTCATTTCAATATAGATTTTCCATACCCTGTCTCAATGGAGTCAGGGCATATAACCCTCTTACTACATAAATGTATTTGTTAACTAGGATACTCTACTGAGCTTCAGTGACCTAGAGTTTTTTGGGAGTTTCATGTAGCCATGTGTGCTTAAATCGTTGGTCACATGATTGAGCTCAATCTCTAGCCACCCTCTCCACCATGGAGGTCTGGAAGCTGAAAGTTCAATCATCTAATCATGTGATTGATCTTTCTGATAAACAGCCCTTATTTTCAAGTTATTTATTCGCCCACCATAATTAATCTCACTAGCATAGCAAAGATATTCCATCACTCAGGAAATTATAAGGGAATTTGAAGTTCTGAACCAGAAACCTGGAACATCATCTGAACAAATTCTTAATTGTACCATAACCTCTAACAAGACAACTTGAGTGCACTCTAGTTTCCTCTATTTCACATCTACTGCAGCCTTTCTGGATGAAATTCTCTACCCTCCAGGAAAAGCTGAGAAGAGGCTTTATTACTTATAGTAGACACGGGTCTAGGACTACAGATTTCCCTTTAGGGTATTAAGACCCCACTCATCTTTACTGGGTTCAGTAAAATATGCCTATAGATACTGTTTCATATGTGTCTTTAAAATTTCAGCTTTCCTGTTTCTCAATTTGTTTACCACCGTCTGTTCTCGCAAATGAATCCCAAATATTAATTTTTAACATCTTTATTGAGGTATAATTGATATATGATTAAGTGCATGTATTTAAAGAATATAATGTAATAAATTTTGACTCATGTGTATTAATGAATTAATTACTCCATTTACCCCAATCAAGATAATAAACATGCCCACTATGCTCAAAATTTTCCACGCTTGCTTTCCCTTATAATCTCTTTCCTACTCATTTTACTTTCATGTAACCAAAGACTTGCTCTGACATAGTGAACTAGTCTATGTTTTCTTAAATTTAATATAAATGGAATCATAGGACATGTATTTTCTGTTTAGGTTCTTTCACTTAGCAGAGCTACTTTTTTAAGGTTTTATTTATTAGTTTGAGAGAGACAGAGAGATAGTGAGAGACAGCAAGAGCAGATAGGAGAGGAAGAAGCAGGCTCCCCACTGAGCAAGGATCCCAACGCGGAATGTGATCCCAGGACTCTGGGCTCATGATCTGAGCTGAGGCAGATGCTTAATCAACTGAGCCACCCAGGTGCCCCATAACATAGCTACTTTGAGATCCATCCATTTATAGCATATACCTGGTATAGCATTTATCAAACATTTATTCATTTGTTGCTGAGTAGTATCCTATTGTATCAATATACCACAGTCTGCATTTGTTTAGCCAAATTTGTTTAATTACTTAAATAGCTTGTTTAACCTCTGTTGATAACATTTTCATTGTTTCCTGTTTAGGTCTATTACACATAAAATTTCATGAGCATTCATGTATGACTTATTTGTAGAGCATAACAAATAACATGGAGGACATAGGGAGATGGAGAGGAGAATGGAGTTGAGGGAAATTGGAACGGGAGATGAACCATGAGAGACTATGGACTCTGAAAAACAATCTGAGGGTTTTGAAGGGGCGGGGGTGCGAGGTTGGGGGAGCCAGGTGGTGGGTATTATGGAGGGCACGTATTGCATGGAGCACTGGGTGTGGTGCATAAACAATGAATTCTGTTACGCTGAAAAGAAATAAAAATTAAATAAATAAATAAACAAATAAATAAATAAAACCTCCCCCCTCCCCAAAAAAAAGACCTTGTATGAGCATATGCCTTCACTTCTCTTCCTAGAAGTGGAAAGTTTGGATCATTTGATGGGTGGATGCTTAACTTTTAAAGAAATTGCTAAAATGTTTTTCCAAAATTATTGTAACATTTTACATTCCTACTAGAGGTGCATGAAAATAGGAGTTTTTCCACATTATCACAAACAACTGATAGTTTTGTTTTGTTTTGTTGTTTTGTTTTGTTTTGTTTTTAAATTTGGCCATTCTAATAGGTTTGTGGTGGTATCTCATTGAACTTTCAAATGCATTTGTTGGCATATGATTGGCTATTGGCTAATGATACTGAGCTTTTCATGTGCTTTTCATCAAACATGTATCATCATTGGTGAGTTGTGTTTTGGAATTATTTTATCCTAGTTGCAGATAGTCTTTTTATTTTTTATTATTAACTTTTTAAAATATTTTATTTATAAGTAATCTCTATACCCAATGAAGTAGACACGTGTCTAGGACTACAGGTTTCCCTTTAGGGTATTAAGACCCCACTGTCAACCTGAGAGTGAAACTTAGAATCCTGAGATGAAGATAGGCGTGCTCTGTCTACTGAGCCAGTCAAGCACTCTTAGCCCTTTTATTTTTTTTAACAGTTTTCTTTTTTGAGATCAGATGTTCTTACATTAAGCCCAGTTTATCAATTTATTCTTCAGGAGATTGTGCATTTTGGTGCCATAATTAAGAAAAATTTTTCTAGCTCAAGGAATCACCTTATTATTCCTATATTTTCTTCAAGAAGATTTGTAGTGTTAATTTTAATTTAGGGGTACATTTATAATGTAGATAGCATATTTTATTAATTACAAATTTTAACTATTTTGTATAATACATGAGTTATGGATTAAAGTTCATTCTATCAAAAAGATGCATTTTTCAACACTGTATTGCCTTTGTGACTTTGCCAAAATTCAGTTATCCAGGGGCACTTGGGTGGCTCAGTGGGTTAAAGTCTCTGCCTTCAGCTCAGGTCATGATCCCAGGGTCCTGGGATCAAGCCCCGCATCAGGCTCTCTGCTTAGCAGGAGCCTACTTCCTCCTCTGTGCCTGCTTCTCTGTCTACTTGTGATCTCTATCTGTCAAATAAACAAATAAAATCTTTAAAAAATATTCAGTTATCCATGTAACTATCATTCTATTTCTGGACTTTCTATTTTATTCCATCAATCTATCTACCTATCTTACATTGTCTGTTGGCTAATTGCATTTAAATTTTAAAAAATACCACATTGTCTTGATTAATATTACATTATCATAAGTCTTATAATGAGATACTGTTGAGATTTCATCTTTATTCTTCCCTTTTTTATTTTATTTATTTTTTATTATGTTCAGTTATTATGTTCATATAATACATCATTAATTTTTGATATGGCGTTAATGATTCATTAGTTACATATAACACCCAGTGTTCATCACCACACATGCCCAACTTAAAACCCACCACCTAGTTACCCCATCCATCCCCCTATCCCTCTCCCTTATATAACCCTCAGTTTGGTTTCCAGAGTCCAGAGCCTCTCATGTTTTTGTTTGTTTGTTTGTTTGTTTTTTCCCTCACTCATGTCTTCCCATTCAGTTTTCCCTCCCTTCCCCTGTGGTCCTCCACTCTATTCCTTATGTTCCACATATGAGTAAAACCATAGAATAATTGTCTTTCACTGCTTGACTTATTTCACTTAGCATAATCCCCTCCAGTTCCATCCATGTCAATAAAAATGGTGGGTATTCATCCTTTCTCACATCTGAGTAATATTCCATTGTATATATGAACCACATCTTTATCCATTCGTCTGTTGAAGGGCTTCTTGGCTCCTTCCATAGTTTGGCAACTGTGGCCATTGCTGCTATGAGCACTGGGTTACATATGGCCCTTCTTTTCACTACACCTGAATCTTTGGGATAAATACCTAATAGTGCAATTTCTGGGTCATAGGGTAGCTCCATTTTTAACATCTTCAGGAATCTCCACAGTGTTTTCCAGAGTGACTGTACCAACTTGCATTCCCACCAAGAGTGTAAGAGGGTTCCTCTTTCAATGTTGTTTTAACTGTTTATTTTCTTTTCATTTTAATAAGAATTTTAGAATCAATTTGTCTATTTCAACCAACATGTCTGCTATGATTTTAATTAATATCATGTAGAATCTATCGATAATTTGGGAAAAATTACATTATTGAATCTTCTAACACAGAGAGCTTACTGAAGTCTTCCGTAATTTCTTCCAGCAACGCTTTGCAATTTTTAGTATATAGGTCTCAAGACTTTTGTCAAATTTAGTTCTATTCACTTCAGGATTTTTGATCCTATTACAAATTTTTCACTTCAATTCTAAATATTCTTTGCTAGTGTATATATATATACACACATATATATATAGATAAACTTGATTTTTAAAATATTTATCTTATATCCTGTCATTTTAGGTATAATAAGTAATAAGGTGTGTGTGTGTGTGTGTGTGTAAATTCCCTCAGCTCTTCTTTATTAATGATCCTGTCATTTGAGAATAATATTTGCTAGTGCATATATATAAATAAGATTGATATTTTAAATATTGATCTTATATCCTGTCATTTTAGGAAGAGGTAATACGGTGTGTGTGTGTGTGTGTGTGTGTGTGTGTGTGTGTGTGTAAATTCCCTCAGCTCTTCTACATTAATGATCCTGTCATTTGAGAATGATATCTTCTTTATGTCTAGTCTGGATATCTATTTATTTTTCTTGCTCTGTTGTACTGGCTAGAACCTCCAGTAGTGACATTAGATATCCCTGTACTGTTCCTAATTTGACAAAGATATAATGTAGTTTTTCACTGTTAAAAATTATGCTTTCCTGCACTATTGAGAAGATCATTTGAATTTTGTTTGTTTATTTTTAACTTTTTTACTTTGTTACTATTGTGTGTTAAATAAATCAATTTTCAGATGTTAGGTAGAACTTACAGAGATTTTTCTTTTAAAAGTCCTTCTCTTGGGGCACCTGGATGGCTCAGTTGGTTAGGCAACTGTCTTTGGCTCAGGTCATGATCCTGGAGTCCTGGGATGGAGTCCCACGTGGGGCTTCCTGCTCAGCAGGGAATCTGCTTTTCCCACTGACCTCTCTCCTCTCATGTTCTCTCTCTCTTAAATAAATAAATAAATAAATAAAAATCTTTAAAAATCCTTCTCTTGATTCTAACGATTTTGTCAGTCAGAAGAACTTTTATTAAAAATCCCACTTATGGGGCGCCTGGGTGGATCAGTGGGTTAAAGCCTCTGCCTTCAGCTCAGGTCCTGTCTGAGTCCTGGGATCGAGCCCCACATTGGCTCTTTGCTCAGCAGGGAGCCTGCTTCCTCCTCTCTCTCTGCCTGCCTCTCTGCATACTTGTAATCTCTGTCTGTCAAATAAATAAATAAAATCTTTTTTTAAAAATCCCACTTATTTAAAAGATATAGAGATATTCAGATTATATATTAGAAGAGTGAGGTTTGGGATTTTGTGACATTGAAGAGATTTATCCATTACTAAATTGTGGAATTAATAAATATAAAGTTGTTCATTTTATTCTATTAAGTCCCTTTGACATTTTTTTTTTTTTTCAGAAAAAGCATGAAAGGGGAGGGGAGGAGCAGAAAGAGTCTTAAGCAAGGTCCATGTCCAGTACAGAACCAGACATGGGGCTCAGTCTCATGACCCTGAGATCAAGCCCTGAGCTGAAATCAAGAGTAGGGCACTTAATGGACTTAGCCACCCAGGTATCCCCCTTTAAAATTTTAAAAATTATACTCTTATTGCCTCCTTCATTCTTAATATTAGTAATTTGTATTTTCTCTCATGATTTTGAGCAGTTTGGTTAGGTAATTTTCAATAACTTGATCTTTTCAAAGAGTCAGTCTTTTTTATTTGTTTGTTTTATTGATATTCTCTATTGTTTATCCAGTTTTTAGTCTTGATATTTATTATTTCCTTTTTTCTACTTACTCAGGTTACAATTTGCTCTTCTTTTTCTGTTCTCTTAAACTGGAAGATGAAAGTATCGATTTGAGAGTTTTCTTATTTATAATATATGCATTTAATCCTATACATTCCCCCCTAAGAACTTGTTCATGAACATCCCACACATTTTCTTCCTTTTTAATTTTTTTCTTTGACTTATGGGTTACTTAGAAATATGCTACTTATGGAACACTACACCAAAAACTAATGATGTACTGTATGGTGACTAACATAAGATAAAAAATAAAATGAAAAAAGATACATGTTATTTAATTTTTCAGTATTTAGGAATACTGCAAAGATCATTAAGTTGTTGATTATTAATTTAATTTGTTCATGGTCAGAGAATAACACATTTTGTTTTTCTTGAATCCTTTTAAATATATTGAGGTTGTTTTGTTTTCTTTTGTTTATGACCCAGAACAGGGTCTACCTGCACAGATGTTACATGTGCATCTGAAAAGAATGTGTATTCTGATATTATGGAGTTGCATGCTATGCCAATGTCAGTTAGGTCAATTTGGATTGTAATGTTTAACTCTCTTATATCCTTGCTTATTGTCTGTCTACTTGTTCTAACAATTATTGAGAGAAACATTGAAATTGTCAACTATGATTACAGTTCTGTTTATTTCTTTTTGCAGATCTCTCTGTTCTAAACTAATTTATTTTGAAGCTCTATGTTTTCAGTATTCCAAGATTCATTGTTTATGCACCACACCCAGAGTTCCATGCAATACATGCCCTCCTTAATACCCACCACCAGGCTCACCTAACCCTCCACCTGGCTCCCCTCCAAAATCTTGGTTTGTTTCTCAGAGTCCACAGTCTTTCATGGTTCATTGGTTCATCTCCCCCTGTTCCCCACCTTCACTTTTCCTTTCCTTCTCCTAATGTCCTTCCTGTTATTCCTAATGCCTCACAAGTAAGTGAAACCATATGAAAATTGACTCTCTCTGCTTGACTTATCTGCTTGACTTGTCTTTATTTTTAAAGAGATTTTCATAGGCAACCTGTAGGACAATCATGCTGTTATGTCATATCTGATAATTTTTATATTTTTGGTTCCAATTTATAAAATATTTTATTTATTTATTCATTTATTTATTTTAAAAAGTGTCAGAGAGATGGGGGGCGGGAGGAGTAGGGAGAGAGACTGCCTCAAGCCAACTCGATGCTGAACATGGACCCCGATATGAGTTTTGATCCCACAACCCTGAGATCAAGACCTGAGCTGAAACCAAGAGTGTTTACCAACTGTGCCAGAAAAGTGCCTGGGTTCTAATTTTTTTTTAACTGAAGTGTAGTGGAAACATTGTCACATTAGTGTCAGGTATACAATAGTGATATGAGAACTGTACGTGTTATCCTGTGCTCATCACAAGGGTGGCTACCATCCAAAACCATACAATGCTATTACAACTACATTAGGTGCATCCTTATGCTGTACTTTTTATTCCTGGGAGTTATTCATTCCATAACTGGAAGCCTGTACCTCCTACTCCCCTTCACTCATTTGGCCCATCCCCCACCCATCCTTTTTGACAATCACCCATTTGTTTCTACTTTTTTATATTTATTGTTTGCTCATTTTTTCAGAGTATGCATACTGAGTGAAATCCTGTGGTATTTATCTTTCTCTGTCTGACTTATTCACTTAACATAATGCCATTTAGATCCATCCATGCTGCCAAAAATGACAAAATCTCATTCTTTTCATACTTGAGTATATATTGCATATCTATCCCACATCTTCTTGAAACAGGCATTTATTGGGATGTCTGAGTGTTTCAGTCAGTTAAGTGTCTGTCTTTGACTCAAGCCATGATCCCAAAGTTCCAGGATCAAGTCCCACATCAGGCTCCTTGCTCAACAGAGAGGCTGCTTCTCCCTTTGCCTGTTGCTCCCCATGATTGTGCTCTCTCCCTCTCTCTCTGACAAATAACTAAATAAAAATCTTTAAAATAAACAGTCATTATCAGTGGTCACTTAGGTTGCTTTCATATCTCTGCTATTGTAAATAATGTTTCAATAAACAGAAGGGTACATATATCTTTTTAAATTGGAAGGGTGTTGAAGGAATTCCCAGTTGTGGAATTACTGGATTGCATGGTATTTCTGTTTTTGATTTTTATTTGTTTGTTTTGTTTTTGTTTTTTTGAGGAACCTCCATACTGTTTTACACAATGACTTAATCAATTTACACTCCCACCAATAGCACATGAAGTTTTCTTCTCATTTATATCCTTGCCAACGCTTCTTATTTCTTGCCTTTTTGATACTAGCTATTCTGACAAGTAAAAAGTGATATCTCTTTGTGATTTTGATTTGCATTTCCCTGCTGATTAATGATGTTGACTGTATTTTTATATGTCTGTTGGCCATCTGCATCTCTTCTTTGGAAAATGTCTGTTCAGTTTCTCTGCCCATTTTTTAATTGGATTATTAAGGGGTTTTTTATGTGTTGAGTTGTATCAAGTTCTTTATATATTTGGGCTATTAACACTTTATCAGATATATCACTTGCCATAGGAATGGTGGGTGGAAGGATGGGTAAAATAGGTTTTAGGGACTAAGGATTGCACTTATGAGGAGCACTGAGTGATGTATGGAATTGTTGAATAAATACAGGGTACACCCGAAACTAATATAATACTGTATGTTAACTATACTGGAATTAAGATAAAAACTTTAAAAAAGAAACAATGTGATAGAACAAATTCATATGAGAAGAGAGAAGAACCACATGGTCCTCTCAATTGATGCAGAAAAAGCATTTGACAAAATCCAGCATCCGCTCCTTATTAAAACGCTTCAAAGTATAGGGATAGAGGGAACATTGCTGAACTTCATAAAATCTATCTATGAAAGGCCCACAGCAAATATCATCCTCAATGGGAAAAAGCTTGCAGCCTTCCCGTTGAGATCAGGAACACGACAAGGATGCCCACTCTCACCACTCTTGTTCAACACAGTATCAGAAGTCCTAGCAACAACAATCAGACAACAAAGAGAAATAAAAGGTATCCAAATTGGCAGTGAAGTAGTCAAACTCTCTCTCTTCACAGATGACATGATTCTTTATATGGAAAACCCAAAATACTGCACCCCCAAACTACTGGAACTCATATAGCAATTCAGTAATGTGGCAGGATACAAAGTCAATGTACAGATATCAGTGGCTTTCTTATAAACTAACAATGAAAATACAGAAAGGGAAATTAGAGAATCGATTCCATTTACTATAGCACCAAGAACCATAAAATACCTGGGAATAAACCTAACCAAAGAGGTAAAGGATCTGTACTCGAGGAAATACAGAACACTCATGAAAGAAATTGAAGAAGACACAAAAAGATGGAAGACCATTCCATGCTCTTGGATCGGAAGAATAAACATTGTTAAAATGTCTATACTGCCTAGAGCAATCTATACTTTTAATGCCATTCCGATAAAAATTCCACCGGTATTTTTCAAAGAGCTGGAGCAAATAATCTTAAAATTTGTATGGAATCAGAAGAGACCCTGAATCACTAAGGAAATGTTGAAAAACAAAAATAAAACTGGCGGCATCACATTACCTTATTTCAAGCTCTACTACAAAGCTGTGATCTCCAAGACAGCATGGTACTGGCATAAAAACAGACACATAGACCAGTGGAACAGAGTAGAGAGCCCAGATATAGACCCTCAACTCTATGGTCAAATAATCTTCGACAAAATAGGAAAAAATATACAGTGGAAAAGCGACAGTCTCTTCAATAAATGGTGCTGGGAAAACTGGACAGCTATATGCAGAAGAATGAAACTCGACCATTCTCTTAAACCATACACAAAGATAAACTCAAAATGGATAAAAGACCTCAATGTGAGACAGGAATCCATCAGAATCCTAGAGGAGAACATAGGCAGTAATCTCTTTGATATCAGCCACAGAAACGTCTTTCAAGATATGTCTCCAAAGACAAAGGAAACAAAAGCAAAAATAAACTTTTGGGACTTCATCAAGATCAATAGCTTCTGCACAGCAAAGGAAACAGTCAAGAAAACAAAGAGGCAACCCACGGAATGGGAGAAGATATTTGCAAATGACAGTACAGACAAAAGGCTAATATCCAGGATCTATAAAGAACTCCTCAAACTCAACACACACAAAACAGACAATCATATCAAAAAATGGGCAGAAGATATGAACAGACACTTGTCCAATGAAGACATACAAATGGCTATCAGACACATGAAAAAATGTTCATCATCACTAGCCATCAGGGAGATTCAAATTAAAACCACCTTGAGATACCACCTTACACCAGTTAGAATGGCCAAAATTAGCAAGACAGGAAACAACATGTGTTGGAGGGGATGTGGAGAAAGGGGAACCCTCTTCCACTGTTGGTGGGAATGCAAGTTCGTGCAGCCACTTTGGAGAACACTGTGGAGATTCCTCAAGAAATTAAAAATAGAGCTTCCCTATGACCCTGCAATTGCACTACTGGGTATTTCTCCCAAAGATACAGATATAGTGAAAAGAAGGGCCATCTGTACCCCAATGTTTATAACAGCAATGGCCATGGTAGCCAAACTGTGGAAAGAACCAAGATGCCCTTCAATGGATGAATGGATAAGGAAGATGTGGTCCATATACACTATGGAGTATTATGCCTCCATCAGAAAGGATGAATACCCAACTTTTGTAGCAACATGGACAGGACTGGAAGAGAGTATGCTGAGTGAAATAAGTCAAGCAGGGAGAGTCAATTATCATATGGTTTCACTTATTTGTGGAGCATAACAAATAGCATGGAGGACAAGGGGAGTTAGAGAGGAAAAGGGAGTTGGGGGAAATTGGAAGGGGAGGTGAACCATGAGAGACTATGGACTCTGAAAAACAATCTGAGGGGTTTGAAGGGGCGGGGGGTGGGAGGTTGGGGGAACCAGGTGGTGGGTATTAGAGAGAGCACGGATTTCATGGAGCACTGCGTGTTGTGCAAAAACAATGAATACTGTTATGCTGAAAAGAAAGAAAGAAAGAAATAAAGAAAGAAATAATAACACATATTCTACAGAAGAGAGAAAAGATTTGCAAACCATCTATCTGATAATGTGTTAATATTCAAAATATATGTCAGTGTTTACCTCAATAGCAAAATATCAAGTCCTTTGATCAAAAATGGACAAAGGACCTAAATAGACACTTTTCCAAATAAGACATATACATGGCCAGCAGATGTATGTGAAGGTATCAGGAAAATACAAATCAAAACTACAGTGAAATATTTCCCCCCACATGCTAGAATGACTGTATCAAATAGACAAAAGATTACAAGTGCTGACAAGGGTGTGGAAAAAGGCAATCCTTGTGCACTGTTGGTGGGAATGCAATTTGGACAAGACACAATGTGAAACACTATGGAGGTTTTTCAAAAAGCTAAAAAAATGGAATTATCAAATAATTCACCAATTCCACTTTTATATATGTATTTGAAGGGGAAGGAATCACTATCTTGAAAATATACCTGCAATACCATATTCATTGCAGCATTATTCACAATAGACAAACCATGGAAAATATATGTTTTCATTAGCAGATGAATGGATAAAGAAACGTGGTATGTGCATATGATGGAGTATTATTCAGCCATGAAAAAGAAAGAAATCCTGAAATTTGTGCCAACATGTATGAACACTGAGGAAATATGTCGAGTGAAATAACAGGGAAAGAGAAATTATGTATTAACTCATTTATGTGTGGAATGTTAACAAACAGAAAAAGGATTGAGTAGCAAAGAAAATGGAGAAATGCTGATCAAAGTGTGCAAAATTCCACTTATAGATGGGTAAGTTCTGGGGATAAAATATACAGCATGGGGAATATAATTAATACTATTCTGTATACTTGAAATTGCTTAGAAAGTAGACCTTAAATGTTCTCAGCCTAAAATATGCAATCATGTTAGATGATAGATATATTAACCGTTAATGTGTGTATATCATTTAACAATATATGTGTTTAAAATAGTCACACTCTACCCCTTAAACTTACACCTGTTATAGGTTCATTTATATCCTGATAAAACTGAAAAATATACACTAATATATATTTGGAGGAAATTATTTCACACACATTATTTCAGACTATGTGAATACCTTGTTATCCTGTTTCTTCCTCTTTAAAGTTTCACTCAGTGACTTTAGAATTAATCTTGAATCTTGCCTGCAACAATATATTTATTGTTATGACCTAATGGGGATTTTCTTTCCTTTAAAATTTTTATTTATTTATTTTTAAATTTATTTTCAGTGTTCCAGAATTCATTGTTTTTGCACCACACCCAGTGCTCCATGCAATACATGCCCTCCATAATACCCACCACCAGGCTCACCCAACCTCCCAACCCCCTTCTCTCCAAAACCCTCCATTAGTTCCTCAGAGTCCACAGTCTGTCATGGTTCATCTCCCCCTCCAATTTCCCCCAATTCCCTTCTCCTTTCCATCTCCCCATGTCCTCTGTATTATTTCTTAATCTCCACAAACAAGTGAAACCATATGATAATTGACTCTCTCTGATGGGGATTTTCTATTGCCCTCAATTCTATGTTCATTAATTGGAATTCTTCTGTGACTTAATATTTGTCTTTTCTTTTCATATATTTTTTCAATTGTGTTTTTATGTCAGTATGGACTTACAGATGCTTATTTTTGTCTGTTGGGTTATAACATAACACTAGTGTAATATATTTTTGTGTTCAAAGTATTCCACATCTGGCCCTTGCAAGCTCTTTTAGGTTGGCTTCAATGTTTTGTGTGTGCATGCATGTGCTTGTGTATGTGTGTGTATGTGTGCATTTGTTTTTTAAAAGTTGACACTATTCTTTTTTATTGACATGCAATATTGCATTGGTTTCAGGTATACAACATGGGGATTCAGTATTTATATGCATTGTGAAATGGTCACCACAATAAGTCTTATCCACCATCTGTCACCATACAAAATTATTATAATATTACTTTTTTCAAGTTTTTATTTAAATTCCAGTTAGTTAACATAAAGTATAACATTATTTTCAGGTGTAGAAAATAGCAATTCACTTCTTACATACAACACAGTGCTCATCACAAGTGCACTCCCTAATCCCCAACACCCATTTAATCCATCCCTCCACCCACCTTCCCTCTGGTAAACCTAAATATTTTCTCTATAGATAAGAGTCTGTTTTCTGGTTTGCTTCTCTTTTTTCCCCTATGTTCATCTGTTTTGTTTCTTAAATTCCATATATGTGTGAAATCATATGGTATTTGTCTTTCTCTGATTTATTTCACTTAGTGTAATACTCTCCAGCTCCATCCATGTTTTTGCAAATGACAATATTTCATTCTTTTTTTATGGCTGAGTAATATTAAATTGCATATATATCTATATATATATATATATAATCACTTCTTCTCTATCCATTTATCAGTGGGTGGACATTTGGGCTCTCCTCATCATTTGGCTATTGTTGATAATGCTACTATAAACATCAGAGAGTATAGTGTCCCTTCAAATCAGTACTTTAGTATCCTTTGTGTAAATACCTAATAAATTTTCATGTGTCTGCTAGCCATCTGTATGTCTTCTTTGGAAAAATGTCTATTCTTGTCTTTTGTCCATTACTTAACTGGATTATTTTGGGTGGAAGGGTGGGTTTGAGAAGCTCTTAATAGATTTTGGATACTTACCCTTTATCAGATATGTCATTTATAAATATCTTCTCTCATCTTGAAGTTTGCCTTTTAGTTTTGTTGTTTATATCCTTCACTATGCAGAAGCTTTTTATCTTTTTTAAAAATTATTTTATTTTTTCAGTGTTCCAAGATGTAATGTTTATGCACCACACCCAGAGCTCCATGCAATACATGCCCTCCTTAACACCCACCAACAGGCTCATCCAAACCCCTACCCCCTCCCCTCCAAAACCCTCAGTTTGCAGATTTAATGTCATTACTAGTAATTGGTCTACTCAAATTTTTTATTTCTCCTCGATTCAGTTTGGGAGATTTTATATTTCTAGAAATTTGTCCATTTCTTCTAGGTTGTCCAATATGCTGATCTGCAATTTTTTGTAGTAATTTCTTATAATTATTTATATATCTGTGGTGGTGTTACTTCTCTTTCATTTCTGATTTTATTTATTTGAGTCTTCTCTATTTTTTCCTTGATGAGTTTGGCTAATTATCAATTTTGTTTATCTTTTCAAAAATCATCTCTTGCTTTTGTTGATCTTTTCATGTGTGTGTGTGTGTTTCATTTATTTCCACTCTGATCTTTACTATTTCCTTCCTACTGCTAATTTTAGTCTTTAAGGTTTTTTTATTGTTGTTGTCCTCTGTAGTTCCTTTAGGTGTAAGGTTAGATTGTTTTGTTGAGATTTTTCTTGTTTAAAGAGTTAGGGCTTCATCACTATAAACATTTCTTGTAGAACTGTTTTTACTGTGTCTCAAATATTTTGAACCGTTGTTTTCCCGTTTTTATTAGTCTCCATTTTTTTTTAAATTTTATCTTTGGTTTCTTTTTGGCCCAATTGTTGAGTAGCATGCTGTTTAGCATCCATGTGTTTCTGTTTTTCTTCCAGTTTTTTTTTTTCCTCGTAATTGATTTTTAGTTTTATACCATGTGGTCAGAAAAAGATGCTTGATAGAATTTCAATCTTCTTAAATTTATTGAGATTTGTTTTGTGGCTTAATATGTAATCTATTTTAGGATACGTTTCATGTGCACTTGAAAAGAATGTGTATCCTGCTGTTTTTAAATTAAATTTTTATTTAAATTCTATTTAATTAACACATACTGTATTCTTAATTTCAGAGATAAAATTTAGTGATTCATCAGTTGCATGTAGCATCCGGTGCTCATTATTTCAAGTGCCCTCCTTAATGCCCATCACCCGCTTAACCCATCCTTCCAACCCCCTCCAGCGATCCTCTTTGTTTCCATAATTAAGAGTTTCTTTCATGTTCTGTACATACCAGTTAAGTCCATCTGATTTAATGTTCCAGTCAAAGTCACTGTCTCCTTATTGATTTTCTGTCTGGATTATGTATTCATTAATATAAATGGGGTATTAAATTTCTCTTATATCATTATATTGCTGTAAATTTCCCCCTTTCATGTCTGTCGATATTTGCTTTATGAGTTTTGGCGCTACTATCCTGGATGCATAGATATTTCAATTGTTATATTCTCTTGTTGCATCAATCCTTTTATCATTATGTATTAGCTTTCTTTTTCTCCTGTAACAGTCTTTGTTTTAAAGTCTATTTTACCTTTTTTTTTTCCACTTTAATTTGCATGGAATATCTTTTTTTTTCATTCATTCACTAGCAGTTTGTATGAATATTTAGGCTTGATATAAGTCTTTTATAGGCAACAAATCATTGTGTCTTTTTTTTTGTATGTGCATTCAGTCATTTTGTCATTTAATTGAGGCATTTAAACTATTTACATTTAAAGTAATTATTAATAAATATGTACTTATTACCTTTTTGGTCATTGTTTTCTGGTTGTTTTTTCCACTTCTCTATTATCTTCTTCCTCTTTTGTGCTCTTCCTTTTTGATTGATGTTTCCCGTTAGTGTTATGCTTGGATTGATTTCTCTTTATTTCTTTGCATATCTATTATAGGCTTTTGGTTTGTGGTTACCATGAGGTTTTATATAGCATCCTAAATATATGACAATCTATATTAAATTGATATTTACTTAAGGTTCAACATATTTGTACTCCTCCCTGCATGTGTTGTATATATGATATCATATTTTACATAATTTATTTTGTGACCCAAATTCTGAGTCACAGAGCAAGGTGTTCTTAAGTAAATTGTTTATGTTAGTAAAGAATCTTCACGTTAAATTACAAAAATAGTGTTGATTCTTCTCATTTTAACTACTCTGCATTCCCAGAAAGCTTTATGCACCATTGTTCTATGTTTAACATACCAAATTTTGATGCTGTCTATATTAGTAGACTTTGTAAAAAAAAATCTACAGGAACATAATTTTTGATTATTATACAACTCAATAGTCAATTTAGACTAATTTACTTTTTATTTCAAGTGTTCCTTAAGCAAAATATAATAAACATCATTTTTTTATTTTTAAGGATTGATTTATTTATTTGAGAGATAATATATGTATATTTATTTGAGAGATAATATATGTATATGTTTTCATGCTACTTAGATATCTCACACACTTTAAGGAATATTCAATATTCTGATATATTAATTAGGCATATAATTTTTTAAAATTTCTTATGGAGAAACTTAGGATTTTGCTAGTATTAGTCACCAAGAAATTTTCTTATTTTTGAGTACTTTATCTACATACTTTTAGAAATGAGAATGCTGTGTTAAAATATAATTATATATTGTTGCACACGGCCAAATTGCCTTCACATACATTTCCACAAATATGGAGCTCCCCCCAGGAGTCCGTTAATGTATGTTTCCCCACACATACATTAATACTGTACACTGGTAACTCAGCTTTTAAATTTAAATGTATTTGATAATACTTAGGTTGATGAGATTGACCATCCTATAATGTATAGAGTTTTTCTGAAACTTGAAGCTTATATATTTTATAACTGGATGTTTGCCCCTCTTAAGCTTCTTCACCTATTTCCGTTTCCTATTACCTACCTCATCTCTGGTAGCCACTATTTTACTCTTCGTATTTATGTCTATTTCTGGGTTTTTTGTTTGTTTGTTCATTTTTTTAAGATTCCACATACAAGTGAAATCATGTAGTACCTGTCTTTTTTCTGTCTGACTTATTTCACTTACCATAATAACCTCTATGTCCATCCATGTTGTCATAAATGGCATATTCTCATTCATTTTTTAATGGCTGAGTAATATTTTAATGTGTATTTTACACACACACACACACACACGCACACACATACACACAAATGCTTTCACATGCACACACACATTTCTTCTTTATCCATTTATCCATTGATGGACACTTAGATTGCTTCCATATACTGGTTATAGTAAATAATGCTATAATAAACATACAGGTACATCTGTCTTTAGAAATTCATGTTTTTTTCTTTTTCTTTCAGATATATACCTAGCAGAAGAATTATTGGATTGCATGGTCCTTCTATTTTTATATTTTTATATTTATATTTATATTCTATTTTTATATTTATAATGTTTTGAGGAACATTCCTGTTGTTTTCAAGATTGGCTGTTTCTAAATTACTTTTTAAAAAGATGTTTCTGGGGGCACCTGGGTGGCTCAGTGGGTTAAAGCCTCTGCTTTTGGCTCAGGTCATAATCCCAGGTTCCTGGGATCGAGCCCCACATCGGGCTCTCCGCTCAGCAGGGAGTCTGCTTCCTCCTCTCTCTTTGCCTGCCTCTCTGCCTACTTGTGATCTTTGTCTTTCAAATAAATAAATAAACTCTTTTAAAAAAAAGATGTTTCTGCCCTTTTCTTGTCTTTTACTTATTGATAAGGTCAAGAAATAAATATTGACACAGATGAGACAAATTCTCTCTTTTCTGTTCTTTTTTCCTTTTTCTGCCTATTACCCTTATCACTATTTCACTTGTAAATCACAAGTCTCTTGCTGTGATTATTTCTACTCATTTATAGATTGGCTAATCTGGGATACATTATCAGATATAGAGTTAAGCAAGGTACACAAACTTTGGGCAACATTTTGACCCTACAAATAATTTTCTTAGGAAAGAACCTTGATTAATGCTTCATAACGTTATGTACTCAAAACATTAAAAGAACACATAGTGAACAGAGAAAGCTGTGACAAGGTTATCAGTTCAAGGAAACAAATAAGGTCCTGAGTGCATATGGGGATCAAGGAAATGCTGTTTGTGTTTCACGAAGAGCTGACAAAATGGAACAACCAAGTTCACTGGGTTTTAATTCAATTTTATATAAATAGTATAAATTTTATTACAAATTTTGAGTAATATAAAAATGAAAAAAATTCCTATAACCTCACGGCTGTAACCCAACCATTTTGGATTTTGGAGAATTCCCATGCAGTCATCTTTGCAATGTTTTTGTGGGGTGCAGTGCTTCTTTCCACTTTCCAAATTTTTTTCCATTACTGTCTGCTCATCACACATTACTCACTGTAGTGCAATCCCTGCTTTCTGTGCTTTTCTTTAATTTGCCTAAGAGCATTCATCCAGTTCTCTTTCTCTTCTACCAGTCTCCTCCCAGGTATGGAACACAAAAAGGCCCAGGACTTGTGCTTTTCCCCTCATGATGGGAGAGGGACCAGATATACCTTTGGATATTTCTTTAGATCCACCATCACCTTCCCATACTCCTCAACTCACCCATCCCCAACAATTACTTGAAGGGTGAACTTGATCTCCCTTATCTTTTTTCTTTAATCTGGGAGTCAACTCATAAGCCTTCATCCCTGTAAACCTCTTAACTGTTCGGTTTCCACAAATGCTACAAACCTCAGTCTCCAGAATAGCAAAGTAACAAGCATGAAGAAAATAAAGGATTCTAGCAACATGGTTAACAAAAGAAGAATTGAAAAGAATCAGAGAGAAAGAGAGTGATGATGACTTTCAGGTTTGGTCCAGCTCTGTATATCTCACCTCCATTGTCAAGGCGTTAGGAATATAGTTCGAGGTCTAAGGTAGGGTCTGATATCTGATAGGAATTCTAGATCTCCCATTCACTGGTTATGTGATGTGGTACAAAACACTTAACTCTGTCCACCTCAGTTTTCTTCTCTTTAAAATGATGATACAGATGGAAACAATATAGGCTATATAAAAAGATAACAAGAGGTAATTTCCTGGGACTGTAGGTAATTAACAAATAATAACTAATATTTCAATATGTTCTAATAGTCAGAAGGTCCATTTAAGATTTATTTTCTTCTTTTTTATCTAGAATAAAAAAATGTTCTTCTTTATGTTATGGTCTTTCTTTAAAAAAAAATAGTAACCTCAATATTTCCTTTCCCTTTATCCCTGTAGCCTCTGCCTTGGTTTAGAATTTCATCAATTCTCATTTATGCTATTTCAGGAGCCTAGTAACCAGTCTCCCTGGCAACAGTTTCCACTCTACTCATTTATTGCCTAAGGACTGATTTTCTTCCCTTGCTCCTCAACCTCTTCTATTATTCTATCTTCCCCCATCAAATGAATTTCAATGCCACAATCATAATACATGCTATAATATTGTTTGTGTGCCTGGTTAGTGCTTTTTGCATATGAATAAATGTTTTTTCAGTAGTTGAAATTATAGCACTATATAATTTCTTTTCCGATTTTCACCTAGCAGTAATTTCACAAGCCCTTTCCTGACTGTGAGAGAACACTACTTATTTTTCTAGACAACATGTGGATTCATGAGTGAAAAAAACATTATTCAATTAATTATTATACACTGTTGTTAGAAACATAGGTTGTTTCCAATTATTCAGGGTTGTTTTAAATGGTATTACATTGAGGGCCTGAGTATACATTGTTATTTTTCTTTTGACTGATTTCATTGTAAGATAAATTCTATCTATCTTATCCAGTGTTAGCGGGGAAAAGAGAAAATATTTTCTAGTGTTTGATAATGATGTCAGCTGCTTTCCAAATGTACTGGCTCAACTCCACTAACCTATATTGTATATTATTATGTCACTTTGCTACAAGACATATGAATCACAAATTATCATGTAAAGCAATTTTGCATTTAAGGAATGAAAGTTTTTATTAATTTAATGATTATAAATTGGAATCTTTGCTTTAGTTTAATTATTAACAAGGTTCAAATTATCTACATTTCACTGTGTGTGTGTAATTTGAAGCATAATTGCTCATATAATTTGATTAATAATTATTCTTTATTGTTATTCTCACTAAAACACTTGATTAATGGAGAAAGCAACAATGTCTCTCAATATTTATTGCAATATTTCTGTTTTGTTTTGTTTTGTTTTGTTTTGTCATTGTTGATGGTGAGGGACTTAGTTCTTTTTCCCTATATAAACTAATGCCATTTAGTGCTCTGAGAGTTATATATTCTTTTCCTTGTCAGAAATTCTGTACCAACTTTTTAAGATTTATTGAGGTGAAATTGATAAACAAAAGATGCACACATGGAATGTATACATCTCAATGATTTGTACATAAGCACACATTCATAATGACACTACAACAATTAAGATATTAAACATACCTGTTACCTCCAAAAATGTAAATATGTCCTTTTGCATTTTGTGCATGTGTCTGTGTGCAGACATATATGGTAAGAAGATTTAACATGATATTTAGCCTCTTAACATACTTTAATGTTTTCGATACCATATTGTTAATTATAAGTACTATACAGCAGGTCTCTAGAACTTATTGATCATATACAACTGAAAGTTTATAATCATTGAATAACGACTCTGCATTTACCCTTTCCCTCAGTCCCTGGCAACCACCATTTTATTCTTTGTTTCTAAGAGTTTGACTATTTTATATACTTTATAAAATTGGAATCATGGAATATCTCTCCTTATGTGTCTGGCTTATTTCACAGAGAATAATGTTTTCTAGATGTGCCTGGGAGCCTCAGTCATTAAGTATCTACCTTCAGCTCAGGTCCTGATCCCAGGGTTTTGGCATTGAGCCCTGCATTGGATTCCCTGCTCAGCAAGCCTGCTTCTCCCTTTCCCTCTGCTTGCTGCTTCCCCTGCTGTGTTCTCTCTCTCTGTCAAATGAATACATAAAAGCTGAAAATTAATAAAATAAAATACATTTTAAAAATAAATATTTTATTAATTTTTATTGTGTTATGTTAGTCACCATACAATACATCATTAAGTTTTGATGTATGTTCCATGATTGTTTACATATAACACCCAGTGCTCCATGCAATCCATGCCTTCCTTAATACCCAACACCAGGCTCACCTATCTCTCTACCCCCTCTCCCTTCTAAAACCCTCAGTTTGTTTCCCAGAGTCCATAGTCTTTTATAGTTTATCTCCCAAGCCTATTTCCCCCCTTCATTTTTCCCTTTCTTCTCCTAATGTCCTCAATGCTATTCATTATGCTTCACAAATAAGTGAAACCATATGATTGACTTTCTCTGTTTGACTTATTTTGCTTAGCATAATCTCCTTATGACCTATCAATTGTACCACTGGTTATTTACCCCAAAGATACAGATGTAGTGAAAAGAAGGGCCATATGCACCCCAGTGTTCATAGCAGCAATGTCCACAATAGCCAAACTGTGGAAAGAGCCAAGACGTCCTTCAACAGACGAATGGATAAAAAAAGATGTGGTCCATATACACAATGGAATATTACTCAGCCACCAGAAAGATGAATACCCAACTTTTGCATCAACATGGATGGGACTGGAGGAGGTTATGCTAAAGGAAAAAAGAAATATTTATTTTAAAAAAAGAATAATGTCTTCTAGATTCACCTAGGAGTGATAAAGAGCTTCCCAGAGAATCAAAAACTAAAGGAGTTCATGACCACTTAAACAGCCTTTCAAGTCATATTAAAGGGGACTTTTTGATTGGAAATGAGAGACCAAAAATGACAAATTGAAAAAAAGGATCAGAGAAAATTTCCAGAAACAATAAAAACTGAGTAATAAAATGACACAAATACATATTTGTCAATAATTAATTTGGATGTAAATGTACCACATGAAACAATTAAAAGACATAGAGGGTCAGAATGGGTAAAAAGGCATCTTTATGGCTCCTACAAGAAACTATTTTATTTTGTTTTATTTATTTTATTTTATTTTATTTTGACCTAAAGACAGCTGCAGATTGTAAGGGAAGATATGGAGAAAGATGGCAAAAAGAAGAGTATCAATACATGTACTGGACAAAGCAGACTTTAAAACAAAGACTGTGACAAGAGACAAAGAAGAGGACTATATCATAAAGGGGGAACATCAAACAAAAATATATACCAATTATAAATATTTATGCAGCCACTATTGGAGCACCTAAGTATATAAAACAATTAAAACAAACAAATGAGCTAATTGATAAAAAATACAATAATAGTAGGGGACTTCAACACCCCACTTATATCAATGTAAGATTATCTAAACAAAAAATAAACAAGGGCACAATGGCTTCGAATGACACACTGGACCAGATAAGCTTAACAGATATATTCAGAATATTCCATCCTAAAGCAGCAGAATACACTTTCTTTTTAAGTGCACATGGGACATTCTTCAGAGTAGATCACATACCAGGTCACAAAACAGGCCTGAACAAATACAAAAATGCTGAAGTCATACCATGCACCTTTTCTGACTACAATGCTATGAAACTAGAAGATAAGGCAAGACAAAATCAGGAAAGACCACAGATAGCTGGCAGTTAAATATCATGCTTCAGACCATGAATGGAACAAACAGGAAATCATATAAGAAATAAAAAAGCACATGGCAACAAATGAAAATGAAAAAGCAATGATCCAAAATTTCTGGGATGTTGCAAAGCAGTTCTAACAGGGAGGTATATAACAATACAGGACTACCTTAAGAAGCAAGAAAAATCTCAAATAAAGAACTTAACATTACATGCAAATGAGCTATAAAAAGAACAACAAATGAAGGTAAATTCAGCAGAGGTAAGGGAATAATAAATATTATAAGAGTAATAAATGATATAAAGACTAATAAAAATACAACTGGTCAATGAAATCAGGACCTGGTTCTTTGAAAAAATTAATAAAATTTATAAGTCCCTAACCAGACTTAATAAAGAACAGAGAAAGGAACCAAATAAATAAAATCACAAATGAGATAGGAGAAATAACAAGCAACACCAGATAGATACAAACAATGATAAGAGGACTTTACAAAAAACTAAATGCCAACAAATGGGACAACTGGAAGAAATGGATAAATTCCTAGAAACATGTAAACTGCCAAAACTGAAAGAGGAAGAAATAGAAAACTTGAACAGACTGATAATTGGCAAAGAAAATGAATCATTAATCAAAAAACTTCCAACAAACAAAAGTGCAGGGCCAGATGGTTTTCACAGAAGAATTCTACCAAACATTTAAAGAAGACTTAATTTCCTTTCTTCTCAAACTATTCCAAAAAAATAGAAAATGAGAAAAACATTCAAATTCATTCTCTGAAGTCAGCATTACCCTGATACCAAAGCCAGGTAAAGACTCTGCTAAAAAAAAAAAAAGAGAGAGAGAGAGAGAGAGAGAGAGAGAGAGAACTATAAGCCAATATCCCTGATGAACATAGATGCAGAAATTCTCAATAAAATACTAACAAACTGAATCCAACAATACATTAAAAATATTCACCACTCTCATGTGGGATTTATTCCTGTGTTACAAGCATGGTTCTATATTTGCAGATCAATCAATGTGATACATTGCATTAATACAAGAAAAGGTAAGAACCATATGATCTTCTCAATTGATGCAGGAAAAGCATATGACAAAGTACAATTTCCATTCATGATAAAAACCATCAGCAAAGTATGGATATAAAGAACATACCTCAACATAATAGAGGCCATATACAAAACTACCACAGCTAATAACATCCTCAATAGGAAGAAATTGAAACCTTTTCCTCAATGGTCAGGAATAAGATAGGGATGTCCACCCTCTCCCTTGTTATTTAATGTAGTACTGGAAGTATTAGCTCCAGCAATCAGACAACAAAAAGAAATAAACAGCATCCAACTCAGCAAGAAAAAAGTAAAAATTTCACTATTTGCAAATGACATGATACTCTGTATAGAAAATCCTCAATATTCCACCAGAAAACTGGTAGAACTGACAAATGAATTCATTTAAAGTTCCAGGATATAAAAATCAATGTTCAGAAATCTGTTCCATTTCTACACACTAATAATGAAGGAGCAGAAAGAATTTAAGAAATCAATCCCATTTACAATTGCACCAAAATCCATGTTCATGGATTGGGGGGGGTGCAGAAATTGTCTATACTATTAAAAGCAATCTTCAAAATTAATGCAACCCTGATCAAAATAACAATGTATATGTGGACTATACATATGGTATAGTCCAATGGACTATTAGCCATAAAAAGAATGAAATCTTGCCATTTGTAACAATGTGTATGGAGCTACAAAGTATTATGCTAAGTATAATAAGTCAAGAAACAGATTCTGAACTATTGAAAACAAGAGGGTCATTGGGTGGGGGATAAATAGGTTAAATAGGTGATTAAGGAGGCAGCTGTGATGAACACTGGGTGTTGTATGGAAGTGTTGAATCACTATATTGTTCGCTTGAAACTAATATTATACTCTATGTTTACTAAATGGAACTTAAATAAACACTTAATAATGTGTTTAGCTCCTTTTTTTCTGAATAGCATTCCATTGTTTAGGTGCATCCTGGTTTGTTTAATAAGGCACTGGTTGAAGGGCATCTAGTTTTGTTTGTTTGCTTGTTTTTCCAGTTGTTGGCTTATTATAAATAAATATGTTCTAGATATTCATCGGCCTTGTGTAAACATACAGTTCTCATATCTTTGGGATAACGTCCAAGAATGTAATTTCTTTTTTTTTTTTTATGGTTCAGCCACCACTTTATTTTTTTTATTGAAGTATATTTAACATATAATTTTATATTAGTTTCAGGTGTGTAATATAATGATTCAGCAATTCTATACATTATTTAGTGCTCATCAAATTAAATGTACTCCTAATTCTCTTTATTTCACCCATCCTCCTACCCAGCTCCCCACAAGTTTGCTCTCTGTATTTAAGAGTCTTTTTTTTTTTTAATGATTTTGGGTTTTTTTTCTCTTTTTATTTTTTAATTTTTATTTTTTTTTAATTTTTTATATTTCTTTTCAGTGTTCCAGAATTCATTGTTTATGCACCACACCCAGGGCCCCATGCAATATGTGCCCTGCATAATACCCACCACCAGGCTTACCCAACCCCCCACCTCCCTCTCCCCTCCAAAACCCTCAGTTTGTTTCTCAGAGTCCACAGTCTCTCATGGTTCATCTTCCTCTCCAATTTCCCCCAACTCACTTCTCCTCTCTATCTCATGTCCTCCATGTTATTCCTTTCACTTATTTGTGGAATAATGCAATTTCTGATTATTATAGTAGTTATATATTTAAATTTTAAATAAACTCCCTGTTTCTAGAGTAATTATACAATTTTGAATTTCCACCAAAAAAATGAGAATGATCCAGCTTCTCCACATATTAGCCAGCATTTTGCATTGTACTTTTTTTTCTTGTTTTAGCTATTCTGACGTGTACACCTCATTTTGAATTTAACTTGCATTTTCCTGATTGTAATGTTGATCGTATTTTCATGAACTCATTTGCTATCTGTATATCCTTTTTCATTAAATGTTTCTTTGTGTCTTTTTGCCCAGTCTTCTTAGTGTTTTTTTTTCTTTTTTTTCTGTTGGATTTGGGGAGTTGTTTATATATTCTGGGTGTAAGTTCTTTATCAAATACATGGCTTACAAATATTTCTGCCCTGTAAATACTTTCTTGTCATGATTTTAACAGAGTCTTTCACAGAGGGAAAAAAAAATGTAATGTTAATGAAGTCCAGTTCATCAACTTCTCCTGTTATGGATTTTGTTTTTAGTCTTTTTGTTACTGTTTTGTATATCCTGAAATTTCTCTTTTATGCATTTTCTAAAATTTTATGTTTATATTTTACATTTATGTCTGTGATCCATTTTGAGGTAATATTTTGAGAACTCAAGGTTGATTGTTTTGTTAATGGACATTCAATTCATCTAGTACTGTTAGTTGAAAATAATTTTATTTATTCATTGAATTACTTTTGTTATATTGTCAAAAATCAGATGACCATATTTATGAGGAAGTGTTTTAGGCTTCTATATTCTCTTCCATTAGTCAATGTGTCTATTTCTCTACAAAATCACACATTCTTGTTTATTGAGATATAACTCACATTCCATCAAATTTACCATTTTAAAGTGTACAATTCAGTATTATTTAGTATCTCCACAAGATTTTGCAACCAACACAAGTATCCAATCCCAGCACATTTTCATTACCCCCCAAAAAAATTATGTGTCTATGCCCAGTCACTATTTATTCCCTACTACACCAAGAACCCTGGGAACCACTGATCTGCTTTTTACCTTTAGAGTTTGCATATTCTGGACATTTTATATAAATGGAATCATATAATATATGGCTTTTTGTGTATTTTGTGTCTACCATCTTTCAGGTAGCATAATGTTCTCAAGATTCATTTACCATGTTGTATCATGTATCAGTATTTTATACTTCATTCCTCTTTTTCTCTGCTAAAGGATATTCCATTATATGGCTAGGCCCTACCATATCTTCTTATGTATTTCTCAGCTGATTTACATTTGAGTAGTTTCCATCTTTTGGCTGTTTTGAATAGTGCTTCTATGAACATTTGTGTACATGTATTAGTTTCAGTGCCAGTTTTACATTCTTTCTGGCATATACCTAGGAGTGGAATTGTTAATCATATGGTAACTTTAGGTTTAACATTTTTAGGTATAGTCAGATTGCTTTCCAATGTGGCAGTACCACTTTATATTCCCATGAGCAATTTATAAGGGTTCCAACTTTGTAATACAGTTGTCCCCTGAACAGCATGGGGATTAGGGACACTGAAACCTCCCATGCAGTAAAAAATCCATGTATAATTTTGATCCCCCCCAAAATTAACTGCAAATAACCTACTATTGACTGGAAGCCTAATGATAACAAAAACAGTCAATTAACACATTTTTTCTGTTTTGTGCATATTATATACTTCTTTTTTTAGATTTTTCATTTATTTATTTGAGATAATAGTAGGCAGAGAGGCAGACAGATAGATGGAGGGAAGCAGGCTCCCTGCTGAGCAGAGAGCCTGATGTAGGGCTGGATCCCAGGACCCTGAGACCATGACCTGAGCCAAAGGCAGAGGTTTAACCCACTGAGCCACCCAGGGTCCTTGACCATTTCTTACAGTAAAGTAAGCTAGATAAAGGTAAATGTTATTAAAATATCATAAGGAAGAAAAAACATAGAAGGTGACTATGTAATTATTAGTACAGTATGTACAACAGTTAGGTTTCTTCTTCTTTTTTTTCTCAAGTTTTTATTTAAATTCCAGTTAGTTAACATACAGTTTAATATTAGTCTCAGGTGTAGATTTTAGTGATTCAACAGTTACATATAATACCTGGTGCTTATCACAAGTGTGCTTCTTAATCCCCATCACCTATTTAATCTATATCACCCAACTCACTTCTGATAACCATCACTTTGTTCTCTGAAGTTAAGACCTCAATGTTCATAGCAGCATTGTCCACAATGGCCAAATTGTGGAAGAAACCAAGATGCCCTTCAACAGATGAATGGATAAAGAAGATGTGGTCCATATATACAATAGAATATTACTCAGCCAACAGAAAAGATGACTACCCAACGTTTGCATTGACATGAACGGAACTGGAGGGGATTATGCTAAGTGAAATAAGTCAAACAGAGAAAGACACTTATCGTATAGTTTCACCTATTTGTGGAGCATAAGAAATAGCATTGAGGATGTTAGGGGAAGGAAGGGAAAAATGAAGGGGGGAATCAGAGGGGGAGACAAACTATGAGAGACTGTGGACTATGGCAAACAAACCAAGGTTTTCAGAGGGGAGGAGGGTGGAGGGATGGGTTAGCCTAGTTATGGGAATTAAGGAGGGCACATATTGCAATGAGCACTGAGTGTTATATGCAAACAATGAATCATGGTTCACTACATCAAAAACTAATGAAGTACTGTATGATAACTAATAATAACAATATAATTAATAATAATAATGACTAGCTGAGTTTAGGAAATTATCTAACCCCACCAAATAAAAAGTCTAGAAAATTTTTAAAAAGAGTCTGTTTCTTAGTAATTCTCTTTTTTCCTCCTATATTCATTCCACATCACTACAAATGGCAAGATTTCATTATTTTTGGTGGCTGAGTAATTATACACACACACACACACACACACACACACCACTTTTTAATCCATTCATCAGTTGATGGACATTTTGGCTTTTTCCATCATTTGGGTATTGTTGATAAAACTGCTATAAACATTGGGGTATGTGTATCCCTCTGAATTAGTATTTTTGTATCGTTTGGTTAAATACCCAGTAGAGGGTTATAGGAGAGTTCCAATTTTAACTCTTTGAGAAACCTCCATACTGTTTTGCAGAATGGCTCCATCAGTTTGCATTCCCACCAACAATGTAAGAGGGTTCCCCTTTCTCTGCATCCTTGGCAACACCTGTTGTTCTCTGTTTTGTAAATTTTAGCCATTCTGATGGGTGTAGGGTAATATTTCATTGTAGTTTTAATTTGTATTTCCCTGATGATCAGCAATGTTGAGCAGCTTTTCATGTGTTTGTTGGTCATCTGTTGTCTTCTTTGGAAAAATTCAATTTGTGTCTTCTGCCCTTTTTTTAACTGATTTATTGGCTATTTTTTTTTTTTTTTTTTTTTTGTTCTGTAGTGATCAAGCTATAGGGTACTGGCACAAAAATAGACACATAGATCAAAAGAATAGAACAGAAAACCCAGAAATGAATCCACAACTATGTGGTCTATTAATCTTCAATGGAGAGGAAATAATAGCCAATGGGGAAAAAAAGTCAGTCTTTTCAACAAATGGCATTGGGAAAACTGGACAGCAACACGCAAAAGAATGAAAGTGAACCACTTTCTTACACCATACAGAAAACAAATTCAAAGTGGGTTAAAGACTGAAATGTGGGACAGGAAACCATTATAATCCCAGGAGAACTCAGGAAGTAACCTCTTTGACATTGGCTGCAGCACTTTCTTGCTAGATATATCTCCAGTGTAAAGAAAACAAAAGCAAAAATAAACTACTGGGACTTCATGAAATTAAAGGCCTCTGCATAGCAAAGGAAGCAATCAACAAAACTAAAAGGCAACCTTCAGAATAGGGGAGAAAATAATTTCAAATTACTTATCTGATAAAATGTTAGTATATAAAGATCTTACATAAATATGTAAAGAATTTAACAAACACAACATGCAACACCATCTTATTAAACATGAGTTGAGACATACAATGAAAAAGCAGTTGTGTAGCTCTATTTTTAATTTCACTTACTTGGGGAACATAAGGAATAGCATGGAGGACATTAGGAGAAGGAAGGGAAGGATGAAGGGGGGAATCTGAAGGGGAGATGTATGAACCATGAGAAACTGTGGACTCTGAGAAACAAACTGAGTGTTTTAGAGGGGAGGGGGTGGGGGGATGGGTTGACATCATCATGGGTATTAGAGAGGATACATATTGCATGGAGCACTGGGTGTTATAGGCAAACAATAAATCCTGGAACATTACATGAAAAATTAATAACATACTATATAGTGATTAACATAGCAAAATAATAATAATAATCATAAAGAAAAACAAGTTGGAATTTGACAGGGCTAAGAACTCTTTATAAGGTGAGCAGTTTTCAGGAAATCCATATAAATTTATTTTGTATATAATTTTTTGGTTTGTATAACAAATTACAACAAACTTTGCAAAAATAACAGAAATGTATCCTTTCATAGTTCTGTAGATCAAGGTTCCAAAATCTAGATTTAGGCAGGGTGGCTTATTTCCAGGGTTCTGGGGTATAATCCTCTCTTGCCTCTCTCCTAACTTCTTGTTGTTGCCAGCAATCATTGCTTTCCTTGGCTTTTAGCTCTAGCACTTCTATCTCTGCTTCCCTCTTCACATTGCCTTCTTCCCTGTGTTTCTATGTTTCAAATACCATTTCACCTTTCATGCCAGTAACTGCAGGGTTTTTTTCTTTAAATCTCATATGGGATTATTTTATACCCTATCTTTAACTTAATTATATCAGCAAAAACCTTATTTCCAAATAAGGTCACATTCACAGGTATTAGAAGTTCAGGACTTGGACAAATCTTTTGGAGTGGACATTATTCAATTTAAAACTGAGATTCTCCCAAGAAATCTGTTACCCAAGTCCATCTGTGAAAACTTTATTTCTAGGTTAAAGTGGGCCCAAGCTGTTGGAATGTGAGAAGGAGCAGCACTGTGCAGTAAAGTTCTGCCAGGAATCTGCAAGCTCTAGGCATGCATGTCCTTCAAGGTCTGGGGCCCCTTCTGGGTTTGATTTACTGGTGAACATTAAGGGTGAGGTAATGTTACATATTATTTCTTCCTGTCTGTTGATTTATTTCTCTGACTTCTCCAAATTTTATAGTTTTATTTCTTACCTTTAGGGCTCAGATTATTTTAAGTCACTTGTGTATGGTAGAAGAAAAACATTTGAGGTTTATCTCCTGTTGTTTTTCCAGAATAATTTGTTGAAAAGATTAGTCTTATTCTATTGAGTTAACTTGCATCTTTGTCAACAATCAATCGACCATACGGATGTGGGTCTATTGCTGGATGTATCCTGATTTATTAAAAACTATATATCTATCCTTAGGCATGTAACACACTCAATTATTATAGCACTTCAACTTTTTCAAATATGTTTAGCTATTCCATATAAATTAGTACTTTCATGTAGATTTTAGAAATAGTTTGAAAATTTCCTCCCCAAAAAAGAACCCACTAGGACTTATTTTGGATTATGTTGAAACTTTAGATCTATTTCAGAATCTTGACATCTTGGAAAAACTGAGTCTTCAAATCATGAACTTATTTAGGTCATCTTGAGTTTATCCTAGCAATGAATTGTGGGTTTTGATATAGAACTCTTCACATATTTTTTCAATTTATTATAAAATTTTAAAAAGATATATTAATGTCATTCTACATGTTATTTAAATTATGCTTTTCAATTTTGCAATGTTAATATATAGGTGTAAAATTTTTGTATGTTTTTTGATCACACAAACTTGCTAAACTCACTAATTTTTTGTAGTTTTTTTTGTAGTTTTTGTAGATTACTCTGAAAAGGCCCTCTGCAGAGATAAACATTTCATCTACATAAAAAGGCAGTTTTACCTGTTAAATTATAATATGCACAGATTTCATTTACTTTTACTTCTTGATTGCAGTGATTAGGGCCTAGTATTCACTGTTGAATAGAAGTGGTAAGAGAGGGCATCCTTGCTGCTCTTCTTATCTTAAGAAGAAAACATTCAATTTGTGTCTCTTAAGTATGATGCTATGTGTAGGTTTTTCAAAGATGCTTTTTATCAAGTTGAGGAAGTTCTCTTCTATTCCTAGATTGTTGAAAAGTTTTATCATAAATGGGTCTGATTAGTCATATGAATTCTCTGCATCTACTGAGATGATTATATAATTCTTCTCATTTCTTATATTTACATGGTAAATTACATTGATTGATTGTTATGTGTGCAATCAAGCTTACATTTGAGAGATAAATTTTATTTGTTCCTTACGTATCAGACATTTTAAATATTTCTGGATTCAATTTATTAATATATTTTTAAGTTTTTTGTTTAAATTTCAGTTAACATACAGTGTAATATTAGTGTGGAATATAGTGATTCAACACCTCCGTACAATACCTGGTATTCCTCATAATAAGTGTACTCTTTAATTCCAATCACCTATTTAACCCATCCCCCCACCCACCTCCATTTCTATTTTGTTATATACTTTTGTTTTTATATTCATGAGGAAAATTGATCTGTAAATTTATTTGCTTTTATATTTCTTTAACTTTTTGTTTCTGTTTTTATTTGTTTTTATTATGTTCAGTTAGCCACTGTATAGTACATCATTAATTTTTGATGTAGTATTCAATGATTCATTAGTTATCTATAACACTGCATGCTCATCACAATGCATGCACTCCTTAAAAATGGTAAGTATGGTTTTGCAATATCAGTTAAAGAGTATGCATGAAAGGGCTAACTCAATAGTCCTGGGCTGTTCAGACCTGAATAATTCTAAAACCTGTCTTCATGACTGACCCTGGGCCTGGTCCTGGAAGATGATCTCTAAGCCCTTGAGATATCTCACCTGATGAGAGTGTTTTTGTATGGAGGCCTTGACTCCCATAGCATAACTTATGTTAACTATGTGACTTATGGTGAGTTCCTTATTTTGGTCAGGGGGACTGGAGTTCCAGTAGTTGTGGTTAGTTGTGCAGGAGCTACATGCCTCTGTCAATGACCTTCAAGAAAAACTCCAGACGACAAGGTTCAGTTGAACTTTTCATAATGACAACAATTCACACATATTGTCACACATTGTTGCTGGGAGAATTAAGTATATCCAGTGACTCCACTAGGAGAGGACAACTGAAAGCTTGCATTTGTTCTTTTGGACTTCACCCCATGCACCTATTCTTTTTTCTGATTTTAATGTTTACTTTCACTGTAATAAACCATACTGTGAGTATAATAACTTTATTGGGTCCTGTGAGTCTTAGTGAATCATCAGCACAGGGGGTTGCATTTGGAACCCAGTTTTCAAATTTGTACTAAAGGAGGGATTCACAAGAATGGCTCTGACTGACTGAACCATGGTGGAAGCATTATTTGGGAAAAGGATGTAGAAATAAGCAAGGGATAGCAAACATTAGATGCATGAGTGGCTACCAGATCACCCATGGAGGTAGCAGCTCTGTTGTGATCACTTACTGGAGGTAAAATGTTACTAACAGGATTTAGGGGAAAAAAAAAAAAAAAGAATGTTTTCCAATTAAAAAAAAAAATGATAGAACCAACTGCTTAAAAGTTGGCTCACTGGATACCTAAGGCAATGCGAACTAAGTTTAAAACTCTAAATTATATAAAACCCTGGTAATTTTTATTGGTGATAGCTGAAATTAAGTAGAGGGGGGATCACATGAGTGGCTCAGTCACTTAAGCATCTGCCTTCTGCTCATGCCATGATCTCTGCGTCCTGGAATCAAGCTCTGAGGTCCCTTGTCAGTTGGGAGACTTTTCTCCCTCTCCCTCTGCACCTCCCCTACCAACTTGTACTTGCTCTGTCTCTCTCTCTTCTCTCAAGTAAATAAGTTAAACATTTGAAATTAAGTATAGGAGATTGTTGAGCAGAATCTGGACATGTACTAAGTTTGGACTTTGGATGGTCTTAGCCATAGCCACAAGCCTAAAGTTAGTCAACAAATGGGAAATTATTCTAGAATAACCTGTGGTCACCAAGAAGGTAATGTAGTAGATCTGGGGTCTCAAAACCAAGAAACTTATTGAAAATAAGGGATGCAATGTGAAGCAGTTGTCTCATTTGATAGATAGGATGAAAGAAGAAAGAAAGAAAGAAAGAGAGAAAGAGGGAAGGAAGGAGGGAAAGAGGGGTGAAGAGAGCTAGAAAGGAAAGGGAGGAAAATGGGAAAGGAAAGAAAGTAAGGAAAGGAGGAAGAAAGGAAGGAAGGAAGGAGAAAAAGAAAGAAAGAAAGAAAGAAAGAAAGAAATCTGTCTGCTTTATTTTTTTTCTTTCTTCTTTTTTTTTCTTTTTTAAATTTTTAATTATTTTCTTAATTTCTTTTCAGTATTCCAGAATTCACTGTGTATGCACCACACCCAGTGCTCCATGCAATACATGCCCTACATAATACCCACCACCAAGCTCACCCAACCTCCCACCCCCCACCCCTACAAAACCCTCAGTTTGTTTCTCAGAGTCCAGTCTTTCATCGTTAGTCTCCCCCTCCAATATCCCCAAACTCCCTTCTCCTCTCCATCTCCCCATGACCTCTGTGTTATTCCTTATGCTCCACAAATAAGCAAAACCATATGATAATTGACTCTCCCTGCTTGACTTATTTCACTCGGCATAATCTCTTCCAGTCCCAATCCATGTTGATACAAAAGTTGGGTATTGGGGGCGCCTGGGTGGCTCATTGGTTAAGCCTTCAGCTCAGGTCATGATCCTGGAGTCCTAGGATTGAGTCCCACATCAGGCTCCCAACTCCACAGGGAGTCTGCTTCTCCCTCTGACCTTCTCCTCACTCATGTTCTCTCTCACTGTCTGTCTCTCTCTCAAATAAATAAATAAATAAAATATTTTTTTTAAAAAGTTGGGTATTGATCCTTTCTGATGGAGGCCAAGAACCAAGATACCCTTCAATGGATGAATGGATAAAAAAGATGTAGTCGATATATACTATGGAGTATTATGCCTCCATCTTTTTTTTTTAATGTTATTTTATTTTTTCAGTTGTCTGCTTTATTTATTTATTTATTTTTTTTTTTTAAGATTGTATTTATTTGTCAGAGAGAGAGGGAGAGAGAGCGAGCACAGGCAGACAGAATGGCAGGCAGAGGCAGAGGGAGAAGCAGGCTCCCCACCGAGCAAGGAGCCCGATGTGGGACTCGATCCCAGGACGCCGGGATCACGACCCGAGCCGAAGGCAGCTGCTCAACCAACTGAGCCACCCAGGCGTTATTTTTAATGTTGCCCTATAGAGGAGCATATTGGGGTTGATGCAGAACCCACAGCTTACTATTCAACAATCACAGATAGCTGTACATTATGTAAACACAGAGTAGGTTAATGCTGAGTGAACAGCTAGTCTGATATACTGAGAAAAAAAAAACACTTTAAGGTTTGTTCACTCTTCGGAAATTTTACTCTCTCCCCAGGTGTTATTTTTCAGATTAGGTGGCTGATATGCTGTGTATGACAGCCATGCTGGATTGGCTTTAGGATGATGGGTATGTCCATCCATTTAATAATATCCTTACCCAAGTCATGATAATGCAATAATCAAAGAGTTTTCTTTCACATGGACATATCATGTAAGCTTACTGTTATTTCACATGGGCATATCATGTAAGCTTACTGCTGGGAAGTAAGGCACCATTCTTAGATGCTATACCTTTTTCTTCTTTCTTTCTTTCTTTCTTTCTTTCTTTCTTTCTTTCTTTCTTTCTTTCTTTTTCTGATCTCACTGGCTCTTTATGGGCCTTTCAGAAGCTAAGAAAATTTTCCACACAAAAAAAAAAAAAATGGGGGAAGAGAATAATTAAGGGACTTGTTCCAAAAGGATGGAAACCTTTAAATGATTGTTCAGGGATTGATGAATAAAGCAGACAATGAGGTGGTCATTGCAAAGGTCTTACTGTAGTACTATTAGGGTCAGGTAAACAGATGGGGTGCTTCACTGGACCCAACTTTGAAGAGTTTTAAACAAATTCATTCTGTTTACTCTAGTTTAGAGGGATTTTTAAAGCTAGAAGGCAAAAAAATAAGAATGAGAAACCTATAAGATTTTTATGGCTTCCTGTCTCACATTTAGGTTTTCATCTATTTTGAATTTATTTCTGTGACTGTTGTAAGAAAGTTCTTCCTTTTTTTTTTAATTTTGCATGTTGCTGTCCTGTTTTCACAACACCATTTGTTGAAGACACTGTCTTAAAATTAACTGACCATATAGTTGTGGGTCTATTTCTGAGTTTTCTATTCTGTACCATTGATCTTTGTGTCTGTTTTTGTGCCACTACCATGTTGTCTTGATGACTACAATTTTATAATATAGCTTGAAATCTGGAATTGTAATGCCTCCAACCCTCCTATGCTTTTCCAATGCTGCTTTGCTTATTTTGAGATTTTTTTTTTTTTGCTTCCATACACATTTTAGGATTATTTGTTCCAGCTCTGCAAAAAGTGTTGGTGGTGTTTTGATAAGGATTGCATTAAGTGTGTAGATTGGTTTGGGAAGTATAGACATTATCACTAGAGGAGAACACAGCCAGCAACCTTTTTGACATAGGCCATATAGTAACTTCTTATTATGCACATTTCTGGTGTCAAGGGAAGCAAAAGTGAAAATGAAGTATTGGGACTCCATCAAGCTAAAGAGCTTCTGCACAGTGAAGGAAACAATAAAAAAAAAATCCCAAAAGGTAACCTGAGGACTGGGAGAATTTATTTGCAAATGACATATTTGATAAAGGGTTAGTAGCCACAATTTATAAAGAACTTATCAAACACAACACCCAAAAAAGCAAAAAAAAAAAAAAAAAACAGTTAAAATAGGCGTAAGATACGAATTGAAATTTTTCCAAAAAACACATACAGATGGCTAACAGACTCATGAAAGGATGTTCAACATCACTCATCATCAGGGAACTACAAATTAAAGGTACAACAAGATATCATTTGACACCTGTCACAATGGCTATAAAATTAACAATACAAGAAACAACAGATGTTGGCAAAGATGTGGAAAAGGGAGAATGCTCTTACACTTTTGAGGAGAGACAAAACTTTGCAGCCAGTCTAAAAGAGTATGGAGGTTCCTGAAAAAGTTAAAAGCACTACCCTATGATGCAGAAATTGCATTCCTAGGTATGTTCAAAAAGGATACAAAAATACAGATTTGAAGGGGCACATGCTCCCTGATATTTATAGCAGCTTTATCAACAATAACCAAATGACAGAAAAAGCCCAAATCTCCATTGACTAAAGAATGGTTAAAGAAGATGCATTATAGGGGCACCTAGGTGCCTCGGTTTCTTAAGCTTCTGACTCTTGATTTCAGGTTGGGATATGGTCTCAAGTTCATGAGGCCAAACCCCATGCTGGGATCCATACTCAGCATGGAGTCTCCTTGTGATTCTCTTTCTCCCTCTCCCCTTCTCCCTACCTATACTATCTCTAAATAAATAGATAAAATATTTTTAAAAATCAGTAATATGTATATGTATATAAAGAAATATTACTCAACCAACAAAAAGAATGAAATCTTCCCATTTGCAATGCTATGGATGGAGCTAGAGTGTATTATGCTGAGCAAATTAAGTCAGTCAGAGAAAGGCAAATGCAATATGATTTCACTCATATGGGGAGTATAAGAAATAAAACAGATGAATGTAAGGGAAGGGAAGAAAAGAGGAGGAGGCAAACCATAAGAGACTCTTAGCTATAGAGAACAAACTGAAGGTTGATGGAGGGAGGTGTGGGAGGATGGGCTAAATGGGTGAGGGGTATTAAGGAGGGCACTGGTGATGAGCACTGGGTGTTATATATAAGTGATTAATCACTAAATTCTACTTCTAAAACCAATATTACATTTTAGGTTAAACAACTAGAATTTAAGTATAGACCTGATGGATAATCTTCTTAATTTACTGTTGTATCCTATTAGCTAGGATCTTGTTGAGAATTTTAGCATCCATATTCATCAGGGATATTGGTCTGAAATTCTCCTTTTTGGTGGGGTATTTGGATGGTTTGGGGATCAGGGTAATGCTGGCTTCACAAAGAGTCTGGGAGCTTCCCTTCTGCTTCAGTTATTTGAAATAGCTTCAGGAGAATAAGTATTATTTCTTTTATGAATGTTTGGTAGAATCCCCCAGGGAATCCATCAGGTCCTGGGCTCTTGTTTTTTTGGGAGGTTTCTGATCATTGCTTCAATCTCATTACTAGATATTGGTCTATTCGGGTTGTCAATTTCTTCCTGATTCAGTTTTGGAAATTTATAGGTTTCCAGGAATGCATTCATTTCATCTAGGTTACTTAACTTATTGGCATATTGATAATAATTTCTGATGATTGTTTCTATTTCCTTGGTGTTAGTTGTGATCTCTCCCTTTCATTGCTGCTATGAACATTGGGGTAGAGATGGCCATTCTTCTCACTACATCTGTATCTTTGGGATAAATACTCACTAGTGCAATTGCAGGGTCATAGGGTAGCTCTATTTTTAATTTCTTAAGGAATCTCCATACTGTTTTCCAAAGTGGCTGCACCAACTTGCATTCCCACCAACAGTGTAAAAGGGTTCCCCTTTCTCCACACCCTCTCCAACACATGTTGTTTACTGTCTTGCTAGTTGTGGCCGTTCTGACTGGTGTAAGATGGGATCTCAATGTGGCTTTTATTTGAATCTCCCTGATGGCTAGTGATGATGATCATTTTTTCATGGGTCCATTAGCCATTTGGATATCTACTTTGGAGAAGTGTCTGTTCATGTCTTCTGCCCAATTTTTGATGTGATTATCTGTTTTGAGGGCATTGAGTTTGAGGAGTTCTTTCTAATTCTTGGGTATCAGCCCTTTGTCTGTACTGTCATTCGCGAATATCTTCTCCCATTCTGTGGGTTGCTTCCTTGTTTTGTTGACTGTTTCCTTTGCTGTGCAGAAGCTTTTGATCTTGATGAAGTCCCAAAATTTCATTTTCACTTTTGTTTTCTTTGCTGTTGGAGACATACATTGAAAAGTTTCTGTGGCCGATGTTGGAGAGGTTACTGCCTATGTTCTTCTCTAGAATTCTGATGGATTCCTGCCTCATGTTGAGGTCTTTTATCTATTTTGAGTTTATCTTTGTGTATGGTATAAGAGAATGGTCGAGTTTCATTCTTCTACACACAGCTGTTCAATTTTCTCTGCATCATTTATTGAAGAGACGTCTTTTTTCCACTGTATATTTTTTTCCTGCTTTGTAAAAGATTAGTTAACCATAAAGTTGAGGGCCCATATCTGGGCTCTCTACTCTGTTCCCTCTGTTCCACTGGTCTATGTGTCTGTTTTTGGGCCAGTACCATGATGTCTTGGTGATCACAGATTTGTAGTGAAGCTTGAAATCAAGCAACATGATGCCCCCAGTTTTGGTTTTCTTTTTCAATACTTCCTTAGCAATTCTGGGTCTCTTCTGGTTCCATACAAATTTTAGGATTGTTTGCTCCCGCTCTTTGAAAAATACTAGTGGAATGTTGATCAGGATGGCATTGAAAGTATAGTTTGCTCTAGGCAGTATGGACATTTTAACAATGTTTATTCTTCCAATCCATGAACATGGACTGGTTTTCCATCTTTTTGTGTCTTCTTCAATTTCTTTTAGGAGTGTTCTGTAATTCCTGGAGTACAGATCCTTTACCTCTTTGGTTAGGTTTATTCCCAGGTCTCTTACATTTATTGGTGCTATAGTAAATGCAATCAATTCTCTAATTTCCCTTTCTGTATTTTCATTGTTAGTGTATAAGAAAGCAACTGATTTCTGTGTATTGATTTTGTATCCTCCCACATTACTGAATTGTTGTATGAGTTCTAGTAGTGAGCATCTTTGTCGTGTTCCTGATCTCAAAGGGAAGGCTGTCAGCTTTTCCCTATTGAGAATGATATTCACTGTGGGTTTTTCATAGACAGATTTTATGAAGTTGAAGAATGTTCCTTATATCCCTATACTTTGAATGTTCTAATGAGGAACAGATGTTGTATCTTGTCAAATGCTTTTTCTGCATCAATTGAGAGGACCATGTGGTTCTTCTCTCTTCTTTTATAGATTTGTTCTATCACATTGATTGATTTGCAAATGTTGAACCATCCCTGCATCCCATGGATAAATCCCACCTGGTCAAACTCTGGAAAGAGCCAAGATGCTCTTCAAGGAATGAATGGCTAAAGAAGATATGGTCTATATATACTATGGAATATTATGCCTCCATCAGAAAGGATGAATACCCAACTTTTGTATCAACATGGTTGGGACTGGAAGAGATTATGCTGAGTGAAATAAGTCAGAGAGAGTCAATTATCATATGGTTTTGCTTATTTGTGAAGCATAAGGAATAACATGTAGGACATGGGGAGATGGAGAGGAGAAGGAAGTTGGGGGAAATTGGAGCGTGAGATGAACCATGAGAGACTGGACTCTGAGAAACAAACTGAGAGTTTTGGAGGGGTGGAGGGTGGTAGGTTGGGTGAGCCTGGTGGTGGGTATTATGGAGGGCATGTATTGCATGGAACACTGGGTGTGGTGCATAAACAATGAATTCTGGAACACTGAAAAGAAGAAAAATAAATAAAAAATTTTAAAAATGATAAAAAATATATAGGCTTGAATTGAAAAAAAAAAAAAGTGAGAAACTGGACACTCAATCTCCAGGGATGCTAGTCCAGCAAAGCAATCAGGATTTTGGATGGCACATATTCTAATCTGAGAATATTGCTAACTCCCATCCATAAAACCACCCAGAAAGACATATTAAAATAGGAGCCTGATCAGTGGTAAATTATGTTCACATTGCAAAAAGTGGTGGCTTAAGCAATGCTTTTTGACCACTATGATCTACATCAAATACAATTTGAATGTAGGTTTAATTCACATTTATGCAAACTAAAATTTATGGCAAAATCTGGTGAATGTTGGATTCTGATTCCCAGACATGGTGGTATATTAAAACCATTTGAGAAACAATTACTGGCTTTGTATTGAACCTTAATTGGAATTGACGCTATTACTGGAGGGAATAAAAGTCTTGAAACTTGAAATACCCATAATTTCTTAGATAATGGAAACATCCAATGTGTTCTTTGTTTCTATGAGTGTGTTTGGTTTGTTTTTGTTTTTTGTAATTTTGGGTTTTTTGTTTTTGTTTTTCCTTTAGAATTCATGTATAAGTGATATCACACAGTAGTTGCCTTTCTCTGTCTGGCTTATTTCACTTAGTATAATGCTCTCAGGATCCATCCATGTTGTCATAAATGGCAGGTTTTTCTTCTTCTTATGACTGAATAATATTCTATTATATATATCCATCATCCATTGATAGACACATAGGTTGTTTCCATGTCTTGACTATAATAAATAATACTGTAATAAACATGGGAGTGTAGACATCTCTTTGAGAAGGTGATTTCTTATCCTTTGAATATACATCAAGAAGTAGAATTGCTGAGGGGCACCTGGGTGGCTCAGTGGGTTAAAGCCTCTGCCTTCAGCGCAGGTGATGATCTCAGGGTCCTGGGATCGAGCCCTGCACCAGGCTCTCTGCCCAGCAGGGAGCCTGCCTCCCCCCCACCCCGCCTCTGCACATGCCTCTCTGCCTACTTGTGATTTCTGCCTGTCAAATAAATAAATAAAATCTTTAAAAGAAAAAAAGAAGTAGAAGTAGAATTGCTGAATCATACAGTATTTTTATTTTAATTTTTAAGGACCTCCATGTTGTCTTCCATAGTGGCTGCACCAGTATATATTCCCACCAACATTGCATGAGGGTTCCCTTTTCTCCACATTACTGACAATATTTTGTATCAGTTGCCTTTTGGTAATAGCCATCACAGTAGGTATGAGGTGATAGCACCTCATGGTGTTATTTTGCTTTTCAAATTAAATGATCATTGATGTTGGGCACATTCTCATGTACCTGCTTGTCATTTGGATATTGACCTTCAAAAAAATATCAAGTTATACTTTTGCCCATTTTTAAAATTAATTTTTTTTAAATATTGTGTTGTATGACTTCCTTATATATTTTTCATATTAACCCCTTATCAGATAGGTAGTTTGCAAATACTCTCTCCCACTCTGTATGATGTCTTTTCACTCATAGTCCCATATATCTCTGTGTGGTTTTTTTTTTAAATCTCCATTCCTGTGTTTGGATAGTTTTTATTATAATATCTTTCACTACTCTTGTCATTTTTTTTTTCAGCAATCTTTAGCCTGCCCTGTGAGACTTTCACTTCAGTTGTATTTCCCAGCTCTAAAAATTCCTTTTTTTTCTTTTTATGTTAAAATTGCAACATAGGTTTAAAATGTGGTTTCTTATTTCATTGTTTGCTGATTCCATCACCCCTACAATTTCTAACTGTTTAAGTGACTTTTCTCCTAATTGTAGATCTTATTTTCCTGCTTCTTTGCTGTGGCAGATCTAGAGTAGCTTTATTCTAGGGATGCCATATCACTATAATTAATGTATGACCTTTCTGGTATCTTTACTTAATGTCCCAGGTGCCTGATGAAGACTAGTTTGCTTGGTCATAACAAAAATATTTCATACTCTGTTCTGAACTCTGGGAATTTTTCAAGTTACAGCTTTCCATCATCTCTTTGTACCTCTTTACCAGAGTCTCACCCTGTGCAAATGCTTCTTAGTATTCAGCAATAGTATTAGCAGTGGCAATGGATGGATGTTGACCTTTTCTGTCTGCTACTCCGTTTCTCTGAGCTCTCTGTATTTGATGAGCAACTTTTTGGTGTCTTACTAAAGAGACTAGACTAAGCTTTACTTGTCAAGAATTACCTCATTCTGTCATCCCACTAATCTTGCTACATGTAATTGCAGGTCCCTGGGATTTGAAAGAGACAACTAAGATCACTGATGTATGTGTAGAAGAAAAAATTAAGTCCTCATATTCTGCATGCTTGTGTGTCTTTATGTGTAGGTGGGTGCGTGGGTGGATGTTTAACACAGAATGAAAAGACCGTAGGCATTTGACAAGGAGTGGGTTAAGAGCTTGACAGCGTAAGAGCGCATTATAAAAACTAAAGAGAAAAACAGGTAGCAATGGCTTACCTTCATAAATTTGTGCTTTGTGCTCTTGAGTGCATTCCTTATTGCTAGGGTATGGAGAATGGATGTGTGGCTAGGTACAAGGCAAAATGATTAAAATTTGGGGATCCAAGGGAAATCTGGTATAATGGCACATTCTGTACAGGCATTATTTCTAAAGACAAAAACACCACTGTCAGAGTGCTGATGAGAGCCTAGGGGAGGAGAGGGGGACAAAAGGGAGCTCTCTGACCTCAGGAGAGCCTTCTAGAAGCACTGGCTTCTCTTTTGTGTCGGTTCCTTATAGAAGTGGGGGTGGGACAGAGAGGTATGGGAATGTGGGCATGTTTTTTGTTCTCCCTCCCTAACTAACCCTACTCTCCTTCATTCTAAATTTGAGGTTTTGACAGACAAATTGTGTAGTATGTCTCTTACAGAGAAGCATGAATTTGGCCTCAAATAACTGACCTCAGTTTTTCTGGTCAATTTCTTCAGATACTTGTGGGTGCTGAGTTCCAACATAGGTTAATTGGGTCCCCTAGAGTAGATATGCTACAGACCATGTAAAACTGGAAATGGAAAGGAGATTTTAATTTCACCAACTGAGTAGTAACAGCTCAGAGGACTGAAACAATATCAAATAGAACAAAACATTTGTTAAGTTTGGAAAAGTCATTTCCATTTCAAAAATATCCACTACTTCTCTATTAGCTTTATTTCACACTCAAGTCCTAGATAAAATGATTGTGTAGAATTCAAAAGACACCCGACATGAATAAACCAATGCAGAATACTTGAAATTGTGGCACTTTAGAGAATGTGGTGTCCAGACTGTGTGTCTGGAGAGGTTGTGCATGAGAACCAGCTGCTGGCAGCACAGGGTGGGGGAAGAAGACAAGGGGAAGTTTTCTTTATGCAACAGGGGTCTCCCTGCTGGGCTTTGTACATAAGGGGTGCTCTTTGTGCCTGTGCTTTTTTCTTCTTTCACAGGGGCAAACTGTTGGGGGAGGAGAATAGGGGCTGAGGAAGATGCTGGCTGTGTTGTTTCTCCATTCTGACCCTCCCCACCTATTCTTCTTCCTGGACACAAGAGCCCTAATCATCTATTTTATATTCTACAACTGTTCCGACTTAAATTGCCTCCACTTAAGTTGCCCTAATTTGCTGATCAGCTACAGAAAGGTCTAAAGAGATCTCTGGTTCCTAAGTGGAACAAAAGGTTGACAAAAAACCTTGAGAATCTCTGGCTTCAGAAAACAAATCTCTCAAAGCTGGGGCTGGACAATACAAATTAAGAATGTAAAGGGGAGAAGTCTCAGTGAAGACTGAATGAATAAATCATTAAAGCTTCAGGTAGCTCCACCGAGATTTCTGAAATAATGCAGTCACACTCCACGTTTCCCAAAACCAACATTCTGTTGCTGCTAACAGGCGGGGATGTACTTCAGATGTGATATCTCTGACTGTTTGACAAGACTCTGAATAGAATGTTTAGGATTGGGGGTATTCTCCGGAAATCTGGAGTGCAGGTCTCTGCCTGTGAGAGCTTTGTTTCTGAGAACAAATGTGTGGACAGACAGCTGGGAGGGAGCTGTGCAGGAGGGAGGGGCAAGCGGTGAGCCCTCCCGTTGAGAGGAGGGGGCTTCCGGCCTTGCACTCTCTTTGATGCCTGGCAAGTTCTTCATTGTGCTTGTGTCTCCTTTAGGGTCACAGCAGAAACAGGGGTGGGAATCTCGTAGGGAGATACAGAGGGCTAATGCTCTGCCTACCCTCTAACCCGCCATTCTCTCCTTTAGGCTGACAGCCGTTCATCAGCCATTTTCTATTCTATTACTATGAAGACAGCCTTCAGTGGCTCCAAATAAATTGCTTTTCTGCCCATCTGCTCCCCATCCAAATGCAACTGTGGGTGTGGACATTTGGGATGGAATATTGGGGGTCTTCGATTCAGGTGTGGATGAATGGAGAAGCCCTGATCATCTATGGTTTAAGATGTGGAATTAAAAGGCAGATGGAATTCAACAAGAGGTGAGTTAAGAACTTCATAAAGCCAAGGGTGACTTCAAGAACAACTCAAAAGAAAAGAAAAAAAAAAAGAAAGAAAAACATAGCTTTAGGTGGCCCTGATATGAGTAATGCAAATTGTGCTCATTGAAAACCTTTCCCCCACTTTACCTCTCCATACCCAGAAGCATGCCTAGTTCAGGACTGGTACAGGGTGTTAATGATATTCTACATAATTATCCAAGGAGAGGCCATAGTAGGTAGTTTGTCTCAGCCCAGTGTCATATCCGTGCAGGTGTTTCTTTTTTGTCCTTTTGATGAACAAGGTGATTAGTCTGCTAGAAGGGACATTTTTTTTTATAAACATTTGCTATGTTCATCAGGGTAGTAAAGCTTGAATGTTTGAAATTGGGACTCTTGAGTAAAAGCTGATTTCAGGCCTATGACTAAAAGGCTGCGTTTCTGAGAACAAAGCTCCTGACTGAGGAACCACTTGTGTTTGCAGCGGCAGAGGGGGAAGGGTGGGGGCCTGTGTCTCTCAGTGCTGGGAGGGGTCTTCTGGGAATGTGCTTGTGTACTCCTCTTTCTGCATTGCAGTCAGAGACTGGTAGGCTCTTGCGCCAGCAATGAGCTCTTGGTTGGCTTTATTTGCGCTGGAGAGGGGAGGAAGCTGTTCGTTTGTCGTCATCTCCCTGCTCTCTCTCTGTCTTCTCTTTCCCTCTTATTGGCGTCATGATTATTAATAAACCATTTCGCACTTACCGCTCCAGATGTAAACACTTCACCAGAATTGCGCAGTTCTTGTGATCGCTGTCGTATTCACTTAACTAGTGGCCTGAGATTTGGAATGAGTTTGCGCATCTCCAATTTAGACGTAAAATAAGTTCAATTTTTTACAGAACTCATCAACTTGGAATTATGATACCGAATAACAAAACAACTGATATTTCACAAAATGTAACTGAAAGTATGAGAGGGTGAGGATAAATTTGAACTTTGTTTCCTGTTGACCTCCCTCCTCAGTTAACCCCCTTATTCCTAGTAGCTCTGTCAGCCTGAGGGCAGGAATAGGGCGCTGATAGGGCGCTGAGCACTTATAGATATATGAACGTTTACACTGGGCCTCTTTCAGAGGAATCTGTGCAAGTTTCTCTTTGAGATAAAGATGATGGTAACTCCACAAGAGGGTAGAGAGTGTGCTGGCTTAAGAGTATGCATTAGTCTGCATCTGAGGAGTAATTTTCCTTAAATCAAAAAATGATCAGGGGCGCCTGGGTGGCTCAGTGGGTTAAGCCTCTGCCTTCGGCTCAGGTCATGATCTCACGGACTTGGGATCAAGCCCTGAGCCCCACATCAGAGCTATCTGCCCAGCAGGGAGCCTTCTTCCCCCACCTTGCCCCCTGCCTGCCTCTCTGCCTACTTGTGATCTGTCGAGTAAATAAATAAAATCTTTAAAAATATGATCATAGGGACAAGGTCTTTCTTGAGCCTATTGCTTTGAACTGTGAAAGTGGGGTGTTGAGAAGGTTGTGTGGTACAGTTCTATGGGGTTTTGTAAATGCAAAGTGTTGGGCGCCTGCGTGGCTCAGTGGGTTAGGCCTCTGCTTTGGGTTCAGGTCATGATCCCAGGGTCCTGGGATGGAGCCCCACATCAGGCTCTCTGCTGGGTCAGGGAGTGTGCTTCCTCCTCTGTCTCTCTCTGCCTACTTGTGATCTCTCCCTGTCAAATAAATGAATAAAATCTTTAAGAAAAAAAATGCAAAGTGTTATATATTCACTATTGCGGTGTCATACAGAATAGTTCCACTGCCCTGACAAATAATCCCCTGTATTTCATCTATTCAATCGTACACCTCTCCCAACCCCTGGCACCGCAGATCTGTTTACCCCCTCCATAGTTTTGCCTTTTCCAAAATGTTATATAAACACAATTATGAAATAGGCAGTCCTTTCTGAGTGGATTCTTTCACTTGGTGATATGCACTTAAGGTTCCTCTATGATTTTGCAGAACTTGATACCCCATTTCTTTTTAATCACTGAATAATATTCCATTACAAGGATATACCACAGCTTGTTTAGTCATTCACCTATTGAGTGACCATCTCGATTACTTTCAGTTTTTACTGATTATGAGAAAAGTTTATGTAAAAATTTTAAATAAAAATAATGTGCAGGGGGCACCTGGGTGGCTCAGTGGGTTAAAGTCTCTGCCTTTGGCTCAGGTCATGATCTGAGGGTCCTGGGATCGAGCCCCGCATCAGGCTCTCTGCTCAGCAGGGAACCTGTGTCCTCCTCTCTGCCTGCTTCTCTACCTACTTGTGATCTCTGACTGTCAAATCAATAAATGAAATCTTTTAAAAAATGTGCAGGATTTCTATGGATGTCAGTTTTCAAATCAACTGGTCAAATATATAGGTGTGTTCACTGTATAGGGATGCTATGGCTAGCTTTGTGAGACACTGCCAGACTATCTTTCAAAGTGTCTGTGCCCTTCTGATTTCATGTCAACAATAAATGAGTGATCCTGTGCTCTGAATCTTCACCCACAAATGATTTTGTCAGTTGTTTGGAATTTAGCCTTTCGAATAGATGTAATTGTATCTCATTGCTATTTTAATTTGTAATTCCTGAATGACAGATGATGCTGAGCATTTTTTTTTGTTCTTATATTCTATCTGCATATCTTTTTGATGAGACCTCTGTTTAATCTTTTGCTTATTTTTATTTGGGTTGTTAAATTTATTCTTGTTGAATTTTAAGTGATCTCTGCATATTTTGTATATAAGTACTTTATTTAATATGTGTTTTGCAGATTTTCAGCCAGTGTGAGGACTGACGTGTCATTGTTTTAACAAGGTTTTTTTTTTTTTTTTGCAAAGTGGTTTTAAATTTTAATAAAGTCCAATTTATCAAATTTTTATTTCATGAAACATGCTTTTGATGTCATATTTAAAACTCATCACCAAACCCTAAGTCACTTAGCTTTTCTCCAGTGTATTATTTTATAATTTGTATAGTTTTGCAATAGGTCTATGTTTGATTTTGAATATGTTTTTGCTTGGTATAAGATTTTTTTAATCATTTTTTTAATTTATTTTCAGCATAACAGTATTCATTGTTTTTGTACCACACCCAGTGCTCCATGGTATAAGATTTTTGTCTAGGTTTATCTTTTAACATATGGATGTTCAATTGTTCTAGCACTATTTGTTGAAAAACTATTCTTTGTCCATTGGGTTGCCTTTGTGATAAACCTAAGTAGACTATATTTGCATGGGTCTTTTCCTGGGCTCTCTATTCTGTTATATTCATCTATTTTTGTTATTATTTTTACTTTTTTGGTTGTGTTTGTTTTGGTTTGTTTATTATGTTTTGTTTTTGTTTTTGTTTTTTGTTTGTTTCTTTGGCCAGTACCATACTGTCTTGATTACTGGAGGTTAATATTAAGTTTTGAATCCGGTAGTGTGAGTCCTCCCACTTTGTTTTTCTTCGGTTTTGTGTTAGCTATTCTAGGTCCTTTGTGTTTTCATAAGCATTTTGTAATCAGTTTATTGATATCTACAAAATGACTCTTTGGGGTTTTGATTGGGATTCCAGTGAGTATATAGCTCAAGATGGGAAGAATTCACATTTTAGCAATAATAAGTATTTCAAACCATCACTAGTGAATTCCTCTCCATTTACTTAGATTTTACTTGATTTCTTTCATTAATCTTATGGATAAAAATCCTGTACATATTTGTACTTCATTTTTCAGTGTTATTGTAAATTTATTTTTCAAATTTCAAGTTCTAATAGTTAATTTTTGATTTACAGGAAAGCAGTGTATCCTGCAGCCTTTTATATTACTTATTAGTACTAGAAGCTTTCTTGTAAATTCTTTGAGAATTTCTACACAATTATGTCATCTGTGAATAAAAATATCTCTATTTATTCTTTTTTCATCTGTATGCCTTTTATCTCTTTTTGTCTTATTACACTAGCTAAGACAGCCGGTATAGTGCTGAAAAAGAGTGGTAAGAGAGACATACTGGCTTTGCTCCTGATTATAAGGAGAAAACATTCAATCCTTCACCATTATATGTTAGATTTAGATTTTAGATGTAGATTTTTTTATATATACCCATTAATAGAAAATTTCTTCTAGTCCTAGTTTTCTTTTTAGAGTTTTTATTATGAATAAGTATTGAATTTTGTCAAATACTTTTTTTTTTTAGATTTTATTTATTTATTTGACAGACAAGAGAAACAGTGAGAGAAGGAACACAAGCAGGGGGAATGTGAGTGGGAGAAGCAGGCTTCCCACCGAGCAGGGAGACCTGATGCAGGGCTTGATCCCAGGATTCTGGGATCATGCCCTGCGCTGAAGGCAGACAGTTAACTGACTCAACCACTGGATGCCCTTGTCAAATACTTTTTATGTTTCTATTGATATGATTGCATTTTTCTTATTCAGTCTATTAATATGATGAATTACATTGATCGATTTACAAGTATGAAACCAGTCTTACCTTGAATTAATCTGCTTTGGTCATGCTATATATTCTTCTTTATACACTGCTTAACATTTTGTTAAGGATATTTGCATCTATGTTCATGGGAGATATATCGTCTTTAGTTTTCAATTCTCACAGTGTATTTTTCTGGTTTTGGTATTAGTAAAATACTGGCCAAATAAAAAGTTCTGGGAAGTGCTCCCACTGGTTCTATTTTGGGGAAGTTATTGTAAAACTTTGGTATTATTTCTTCTTAAATGTTAGAATTCATCACTAAAACTATCTAGTTCTAATGTTTTCTTTTTGATGATATTTTAATTATCAAGTTATTTTATTAATAGATATAAGACTACTCAAGTTATCTATCCTAGATGAACTTTTCATAGTTGTGCCTTTCAAGTAATTAACCCATCTCATCTAAGTTATCAAACTTGGGGGCATAGAATTCTTTTTTTTTTTTCTAAAGATTTTATTTATTATTTATTTGACAGACAGAGATCACAAGTAGGCAGAGAGGCAAGCAGACACACACACACACGCACACACACACACACAAGGGAAGCAGGCTCCCTGCTGAGAAGAGAGCCCAGTGGGGGGCTCAATCCCAGGACCCTGGGATCATGATCTGAGCCCACGGCAGATGCTCAACCCACTGAGCCACCCAGGCGCCCCTAGAATTCATTATTGTATGACTTTATTATCTTTTTAACAGCCATGGAATCAGTAGTGATTTCCTCTCTTTCATCTGTGATATTGTTCATTATATATTCTTTTTTATTAGTTACCCTAGCCAGAGATTTTCAAACAAACAAGCAAACAAATGGTTGGTTGTTTTCACTGTAATCCCTAACCTTGTTCTTTTTAGGTAAGGTTTTTTTTGTTTGATTGTTTTTCTTTTTTGTGTTTTTTTAATTGTTTGTTTGGTTTTGTTTTTACTTCAAATACATATTATTCTTTCTTTTTTTAAAAAGATTTTATTTATTTATTTGACAGACAGAGATCACAAGTAGGCAGAGAGGCAGGCAGAGAGAGAGGAGGAAGCAGGCTCTTCATGGAGCAGAGAGCCCGATGTGGGGCTAGATCCCAGGACCTTGGGATCATGACCTGAGCTGAAGGCAGAGGCTTTAACCCACTGAGCCACCCAGGCACCCTGAAATATGTATTATTCTCTTTCTTATCATTCTGATATTCCAGTTATGAGTAGGTTATACCTTTCCATATTGTCACATAGTTTTTAAATTTTATTATATATATTTAATTATTTTAACTATACTTAAAAATTAAAGTATCATTAAAAATGCTACATAGTGATTTGACAATTATGTATGTTACAAAATGCCCATCACAATATGTGTTACCTTCTGTCACCATACAGTTATACAATATTATTGACTATATTCCTTATTCTATACTTTTTAAACCTGTGATTTATTATTGATTTTATAACTAGAAGTTTGTACCTCTTAATTCCCTTCACCTATTTCACCTATCCTCCCTGCCACTTCCTTCTGAAAACTGCCCATATTTTCTGTTTAAGTTTGTTTTTGTTTTTTGTTTTTTGTTTTTTTTGCTTTTGTTTTTGTTTTTTAATTCCACATATAAGTGAAACCATATAGTATTTGTCTATCTTAGTCTAAGTTATTTCACTTAGCACAATAATCTCTAGGTTTATCCATCTTGTCACAATGGGAATATTTCATTTTTTATGACTAATATTTCATTATACATGTATGTCACATCTTCTTTACCCAGTCATCTATCAGTGGACACTTAGATTTATTCCATATCCTGGCAATTGTAAATAATACTGCAATAAACATGGGGGTGTATATATCTTTCCAAATTGTTTTCATTTTCTCGGATAACTACCCAGAAGTGGAAATATTGATTAGTATGACATTTCTATACTTAATTTTTTGTGGTACCTACATATTTTTTCCATAGTGGCTGTACCAATTTATATTTTAAATAACAATGCACAAGAGGTTTTTTTTTTTCCCGACATCCTTATGAACCTTTGTGCATTCTTCCCTTTTTCTTTCTTTCCCTCTTTCTTTCCTTCTCTTTTTATCTCTCTTTTTTTTTAATAGCCATTCTGACTGATTCAAGTAATATATCATTGTGGGTTTAATTTGTGTTTTCCTTATGATTAATAATATTGAGCATCTTCTCATGTGTTTGTTCAACATACATTTGTCTTCTTTGGAAAAATATCTAGTCAGGGCCCCTGTTCATCTTTTAAATTAGATTATTTGTTGGCTATCTACTGATGAATTGGTAAAGCAAATGCAGTATAAATATACAATGTAATATTACTCCACTATCAAAAAGAATGAAACTTTGCCATTCGCAATGACATGGATTGAACTAGAGGGTATCATGCTAAGGGAAATAAGTCAGTCAGAGAAAGACAACTACCTTACGATTTCGCTTGTATGTGGAATTTAAGAAATAAAACAGGTGAACATCGGGTAAGGCAAGGAAAAGTAAAATAAGATAAAGACACATAGGGAAGCAAGTTGTAAGAGACTCTTAAATACAGGGAAGAAAATGAGAATTGCTGGAAGGGGTGTGGTCAGGGGGATGGGACAATTGGGTAATGGGCAATAAGGAGGGCTGTTGTAATGAGCACTGGGTGTTGTATGCAACTGATGAATCACTATATTCTACCCCTGAAATTAATACTACATTATACTTGAGATACATTGCATTTAGATAAAATCGTGAAAGAAAAAAAGGGTTATTTGTTTTTTAATGCTGATTTAAATGGGTTCTTGTGTATTTTCATCGTATTTATTTTTTATTTAGATTCAGTTAGCCAACATATAGTACATTATTAGTTTCAGATGTAATGTTCAGTAATTCATTAATTGTGTATAACACCTAATGTTCATCATATCATATGCCTTCCTTGATCCCCATTGCCCAATTACCCTACCCCCCACCCATTTCTCCTCCAGCAACCCTCAGTTTGTTTCCTATAGTTAAGTCCCTTATGGTTTGTCTCCCTCTGCAATCCATCTGTGATGGATTCCCACTCAGTTTTCCCACTGTTACCCTATGATCTTCTGCACTATTTCTTAAATTCCACATATGAGTGAAATCATATGATGATTTTCCTTTTATGATTGGCTTATTTCACTCAGTACAATACCCTTCAGTTCCATCCATGTTGATGTAAATGGTAAGTATTCATCCTTTCTGATGGCTTAGTTTTATACACACACACACACACACACACACATACACACACACATATTTTTATCACATCTTCTTTACCCATTCATCTGTAGATGGACATCTCAGCTACTTCCACAGTTTGGCTTTTGTGGACATTGCTGCTATAAACATTGGGGTGCATGTACCCCTTCAGATCACTGCATTTGTATCTTTGGGATAAATACCTAGTAGTGCAATTGCTGAGTCATAGGGCAGCTCTATTTTTAACTTTTTGAGGAACCTCCTACTGTTTTCCCAAGTGGCCGTACCAACTTGCATTCCCACCAATAGTGTAAGAGGGGTCCCCTTTCTCCACATCCTCATTTGTTATTTCTCATCTTGTTAATTTTAGCCATTCTGACTGGTGTGGCCTGGTATCTCATTGAGGGGTTGATTTGTATTTCCCTGATGACAAGTGATGTAGAAAATTTTTCATGTGTCTGTTGGCCATTTGTATGCCTTCTTTGCAGAAGTGTGTATTCATGTCTTCTGCCCATATCTTGACTGGATTATTTGTTTTTTGGGTGTTGAATTTGATAATTCTTTATAGATATAGATCTGAGTTTTATATATAGTTTAGATATTAACCCCTTGTCAGATATATCACTTGCAAATACCATTTCCCATTCAGTAGGTTGCTTTTTTGTTTTGTTGATAGTGTACAATATATTTTTATTTTGATATAGTCCCAATTGTTTATTTTGTTTTTGTTTCCCTAGACTGGAGACACATTCAGAAAAATATTGCTAAGGCTGATATCCAACAGATTAGTACCATATTTTCTTTTAGGACTTTTATGGTTTCAGGCCTGACATTTATGTTTTTAACCTTTCCAGTTTATTTTTGTAGTGGTGTAAGAGAGTGGTGCTGTTTCATTCTTTGGCTGCCCAACACCCATTTATTGAAGACTCTGTTTTTCCCCATTATATAGTCTTACCTGTTGGAGAGGAATTGACCATAAAAAGGGGGATGTATTTCTGGGCTCTCATCTGTTCCATTGAGCTATGTGTTTATTTTTTGCTGGTACTGTAGTGTTTTGATTGCTATAGTTTTATGGTATATCTTGAAATCTGGAATCAGAATACTTTCAGCTTTGTCCTTTCTCAAGATTGCTTTGGTTGTTCAGGGTCTTTTGGGGATCCATACAGATTTTAGGATTATTTGACCTAGTTCTGTGAAAACTACTACTGGTGTTTTCATAGGGATTGCATTGAATCTGGTGATTGCATTGGGTAGTATACACGTTTTAACAATATAATTCTTTCAAGGCTTTCAATTGAAAGAATATTAATTCTTTCAATTCAGATTCAAACCTTTCCGCTTATTTGTGTCATCTCCATTTGTTATGTCAATGTCTTACAGTTCTCAGAGTACACCTGCTTGGTTAAATTATTCCTAGATATTTTATTCTTTTTAATACAATTATTAATAGGATTATTTTCTTAATTTATTTCTGCTACTCTGTCATTAATGTATGGAAATGCAGATTTCTCTGTATATTGATTTTGTAACCTGTAACTCTACAGAATTCAATTTTTTTATTCTAGTAGATTTTTATGGTGTTTTTAATTTTTTCTGTACATATTATTATGTCCTTTGCTACTGTCAAACATTTTCTGAATGTTCTGTTTCCTTTTCTGTTGTTGTTCATTCTTTTTTCATTTTGCATTTCAATTGGAAGGTGTCTATTAACTTACATTTGAGTTCACTGACTCTTTCCTCAGGGGTGTCAAAAGCCTGTCAAAGACATTCTTCATATCTGTTACTGTGTTTGCTATATCCAGTATTTTCTTTTGATTCCTTTCTTAGAATATTCATATCTCTGCATACATTGACCATCTCATCTTGCACATCTTTTACTTTTCTGTTAGAACCCTTACTGTATTAAGGATAGCTATTTTAAATTCCTTGTCTGGTAATTTCAACATCTGTGTCAGTTCGGAGTCTGGTTCAGATAATTAAATTATTTATGCAGCCTGTGTTTTTTCTCCTTATAGCACAGATTTTTATTTTGAAAACTAGACAGTTATATCAGCTATTAGAAAATGAGATAACGAGGACTTTCATTTGATGTTTTGTGTTAATTTGGCCATAAGTTGTGTTTTGTTTAATGTTTGTTGTAACTATAGGTACCAGAAGCTTCAAATTCTTTTATGACTTTGTTTTTGTCTCCTTTTTTAGCTCTGGGAATTCCCTCTGTCTTACTACTTAGAACATTTGTATCTTGCAGCTGTTTCAGCTGTAATCCACTTCATTATATTGGGACTGCCTTGTTGTGGTCATAAAGTCTGAAAGAGGGTGAATATTCTATGATCTTGAGTAAATATCAAGTTTTTGGTTTGCTTGTGTTTCAGAGCTGTGGCCTTCACAAAATGTTTATATCCCTCTTCTAGTAGTAAATCTTCCCTCAACTTTGTGACCTAATTTGTACTTCCTTTGTTGGTTATGGCATTTTAAATCTATTTCTGCTGGTCCTGTTTTGATACAGTGTTCATTTTGTTTTGTTTTTCTCTTAGGTGAGACAGAAAGACTTGAGGGGGCTGGAGAGAATAGTTCCCTGATCCTAGTGTGGGTAGGGTTTTTTTGTGTTCAAATGAAGTCCTTCCCTCTGGAAAGTGACTATCCTATGGAGAGGGATTTGGGTGTGTTTCACAATGGTTGCATTCCTCCCCTCCATTCCCATCAGGGCTGAGTGTGGGTCTTTCAGAGATACTCACTTTGAGAATCTGATGGAGTTCCGGGAGGAAAGGATTTGAGTTTACTTTAATCCTTCTTTCTGCATCTAATTTTAAGCAACTGTCTGGCAAGAGAACAGAAGTGAAGTACTAATGTCTTTCAATATACATCAATATACACATAAAAAAATGTATCTGCCCACTCCAGGTCACACCATATATAATAAATCCAGATGTGTTAGGGTCCTAAGAGTGAAAGCTAAAATAAAAACAAACTTCTAGACATAATGAAGATGTAGAGAACATCTTCATGACACTGAACTAGGAAAATATTTATTAAACAATTTTTATGGCAATAATTTCTTTTCTTTAAATTTTATATTCTATTTTTTTAGTGTTCCAAAATTTCTTTTTTATGCACCACACCCAGTCCTCCATGCAATACATGCCCTCCATAATACCCACCACCAGGCTCATCCATCCCACCACCTCCCTCTGTTCCAAAACCCTCAGTTTGTTTCTCAGAGTCCACAGTGACTCATGGTTCATTTTCCCCTCTGATTTTGTCCAATTCAGTTTTCTTTTCCTTCTCCTAATGCCCTCCATGTTATTTCTTATGCTCCACAAGTAAGTGAAACCATACAATAGTTGACTCTCACTGCTTGACTTATTTCACTCAGCATGATCTCCTCCAGTGCTGTCCATGATGATACAATAGTTAGGTATTCATTCTTTCTGATGGCCGAGTAAGTACCCCATTATATATATGAACCAAATCTTCTTTATCCATTAGTCTGTTGAAGGGCATCTTGGTTCTTCCCACAGTTTGGTGATTGTGGCCATTGGTGCTATGGGGTACAGATGGCCCTTCTTTTCACTGCATCTGTATCTTTGGGGTAAATACCCAGTAGTGCAATGGCAGGGTCAAAGGGTAGCTCTATTTTTAATCTTTTGAGGAATCTCCACACTGTTTTCCAAAGTGCCAGCACCAACTTGCATTCCCACCAATAGTTTAAGAGGGTTCCCCCTTCCCCACATCCTCTCCAATATTTGTTGTTTACTCTCTTGTTAATTGTGGCCATTCTAACTAGTGTAGGGTGGTATCTCAGTGTGGTTTTTTAAAAGTTTATTTATTTGACAGAGAGAGAGAGAGATCACAAGTAGGCAGAGAGATGGGCAGAGAGAGAGAGGGAGGCAGGCTCCCTGCTGAGAGGAGAGCCCAATGCGGGGTTCGATCCCAGGACCCTGAAATCATGACCTGAGCTGAAGGCAGAGGCTTAACCCACTGAAACACCCAGGTGCCCCCTCAGTGTGGTTTTGATTTTAATTTCCCTGATGGCTATTGATAATGAACATTTTTTCATGTGTCTGTTAGCCATTTATATGTCTTCTTTGAAGAAGTGTCTGTTCATCGCTTCTGCCCATTTTTTGACATGACTGTCTGTTTTTTGAGTGTTGAGTTTGAGGAATTCTTCATAGATCTTGGATATTAACCCTTTTTCTGTAGTTTGCAAATATCTTCTTCCATTCCCTGGGTTGCCTCTTTATTTTGTTTACTGATTTCAAGCTTTACTACAAAGCTGTGTTCACCAAGACAGCATGGTACTGGCACAAAAACAGACACACAGACCAGTGGAACAGAGTAGAGAGTCCAGATATGAACCCACAACTCTATGGTCATATAATCTTCAACAAAGCGGGAAAAATATACAGTGGAAAAAAGACAGTCTCTTCTATAAATGGTGCTTGGGAAATTAGACAGCTATGTATAGAAGAATGAAACTCGACCATCTCTTACACCATACACAAAGATAAACTTGAAATGGATAAGAGATCTTAACATGAGGGAGGAATCTATCAAAATCCTAGAGGAGAACATAGGCAGTAACTTCTTCAACATCAACCACAACAACTTCTTTTAAGACATGTCTCCAAAGCAAAGGAAACAAAAGTAAAAATGAAATTTTGGGACTTACTTCATCAAGATCAAAAGCTTCTTCACAGCAAAGGTATCAAGTTTTGTTTAACTGTTTGGTAGAGTTTGCCTATGAATTCCTTTACATATCTTCTGTAACTTGGAGATATTTAAGCTTCGAGAACTTAGAGTGAGAACAGGGTTCTTTCCAGAACTCACTAACTATAGGCATGGCTGGGTGATCCCATGTACCTAAATCTTCTCGTTGATGCATGGAAAAGTGTGAAGAATGTTGTGATAGGAAAGGCAGACTATGTATGGTATGGGGGAGAGAGACTTTGGAAGTAGTTGTGGTGGTCCAGTACAGGGTGTGGGAGCCCCAGCAAGGTGAGAAAAATATTCAAGGACAGTGTCCTTGGAAGGTTTGGAATGTGTGAAAGTCCGTTCTCTGAGAGTGAAATCCTGGTTTCTAATATCCTTAAAAATTCACTTATTTAATTTATCTATAATAGGTAACCATTCTCCTATAATGGTTACACTTTTTTTTTCTCTATGCCTTCTCACCTAGTTCAGAACCCACATCCTGCCAGACCCCAACACACACGTTCCTTCCTCAGACCCCTGTAGTTCAGATATAGTATGCAAGGCCACCCCTCACATAGAGCAAATTACACAGGATTTCTCACCACCCCTTTTTTTCCTTAAGAATAAAACAAAACAAACAAATCAAAAAACCTCTATGACTTGCAGATTTGCAGAAAGATCTAGATGTCTGAAACTTGAGCTGTATGACAAAATGAGGTGCTAAGGTCCCTTTTTCTGAGATTTTTTTCCTCAAAATAAAGCCGAAACAATGGAGTATAAAGCACTTATATTAGCTGGCTTTCATTATATTATACTGCAATATCAAAGACCTATCAAATTTCACTGAACTTAAATTCAAAAACATTTATATATTGCTCATGTACATATCAGTAGTGGTCAACTACAGTTTTACTTTACATATCTTCTGTAACCCATACTAAATACACATCACATTTATCTAATAAAAATAAAGGTAATCACACATTCTTGGGGGGATGAAGTATCTATTGGGATGTGGTATCCATCATCTCAAATAATATTCCCAAGACAGTGCTGTGGCCAAGTGCAATTCTATGAGACAGAGTATATCCATTTTGCAATGAGGTGGGGAAGGAACAATTGAATACGACAGTGGAATCTACCATAATCCAACCCTTATTACAAATATTACTTCCTTCCCTTCAGTCTGCAGTATTCACTCCCTTCTCTATTCTCCAAAGTGTCATCTAATCACACTATCATAAAATTCTGGATCTCATAATAACATTCTAGATTATATTGACTCTTTGTTACACAGAGATATTAAAAGAAAATACGCTGTCTGCCCAGCATATAATCAGCATAAAATGTTGGGGCAGGTTTATCTCAATAAACAATCTCCTTCCAAAAGGGGAAGATTGGGAGGCACTCAACTTCACTGTAAGAATTCTGAAATCCTTCTACTCCCAATAGCTAATTGGTAGGATCTTCTTTCATTAAGTCCCAGTGTCTGCTCCATTGAAACAGGTTTTTCTTGTCTGTGATTCTTGGTTCTACCTTCTGAGGAGTTCATATTTCTCCATCAACCTCCTTGGCCACATTGGCATAGGGCATTAAAAATATTTCCTCTCTGGGGGCAAGAAGATTACTGGGGGCCCAGAGATCACTTTAAGTCTCAGATAGCCACAGGGTATTTTAATACAGACTGGTGGCTCTTTGACAGTACAGCTCTCTCCAAACAAGTTTAGCATTTATTCTGTATAATTCCAGTACACCAGTAACTAACACCCAAAACTTTTTTTTTTTCCAAGACATGTTCCACTTGTGGCTTAAAGTAATGTGAAGTAAATGGATATTATTTAAGGTGACCAGTTCTCCAAAAAAGTCTTTTTTGTTCCCTGAGACAGTTTATGCAATTAAAATTGTTGATTAAAAGTTCCTTTAATCAACTCAGAGGTTGTAACAAAGGGTGTAAGGCCACACTCTTGATTTGGTCTTTGCTCTAACACTGAATTTTGACCTTTGTTCTTCAGTTTCACCTTTCATTTTTTAGATAGGCTAAACCATTCAATCTTTCAGTCTTGCTGTCAAATTCACAGGTTATTTTCTGAAATTTTCCCTTTCATATAATATATTTTAAAGTGACCAGTATCAGCCAAGTTATGCTGCTTAGCTTCACATTCCCAATCTCTTTGCCTAAGCCTATAAGCTTATAACAACTTATCACAAACAGAAGCTTTAGGAAATGTTTTATTAATAAAAACATGGCTCAGGGCGCCTGGGTGTCTCAGTGGGTTAAAGCCTCTGCCTTCGGCTCAGGTCATGATCCTGGGGTCCTGGGATCGAGCTCCGCATTGGGCTCTCTGCTCTGCGGTGAGCCTGCTCCCCCCCACCTCTGTCTGCTTCTCTACCTACTTGTGATCTCTGTCTGTCATATAAATAAATATTAAAAAAGAAACATGGCTCACTCCATTATCTAGGCATCAGAAACAACTTTGTAACCGCCTATGGTTTGGACTTGGACATAATCTTTTAGTGGTTTCCTCTGGTGGCACCTAATTTCTTTCTTTCCTACTTTTCACTAAGTTATTGCTATAGTAAGAAATGATTTCAAAGACTCTGGTATTCATAATTAAAACATTATTTTATTCAAAGAAATAGTGACTCTGTGTCTGATGTGGGTTATGTTTCTAGGATTCGGGTTGAAGGACATGCCATTTGGGTGACAGGAGGAACAAAAACAACCACAGAAGCGTGTAAGAACTCTTAGGCTTAAGCCGGGTGTGACATTCATCATTTCTGCTAACATTCCAAAAGCAAGTCCCATGTCTACATATCGGATGGGGCAATAACATAATCTAATAAGAAAGTGAGAATCAATAATTGGTACTGATAATTCAGTCTTCTGCTATATGAGAAGAAGACAAGAAAGAAGGACCTAATCTTGAGACATCGTCACAGAGCCTACATGACATTATTTTGTAATAAATAGATTGCTTTGTACCTATGCTCCCCACATTTTTTTTCCTAGAGGGAAAGGGTAGAAATGAGACTTAAGGACATATGGAAAGAAGCAAGGAGCATCTCATTTTCTTTTCTCCCTTTCTGGAAATGATGTATCCTAATAGATCTTTTTCTATCTTGTGTCTATGGAGATAGAACAAAATGTGGCTCAACATTTACTCACTGTTACTACGTTACTGTTTCCCTGTCAACATGCACTATAGTCACTGGGCTTTGAAAACATTAAGCCAATCCCTGATTAAGGTGTCATTAGTGTGCGCAAAAACATTCTGATAAAGGCAAATTTAAAAATTTCATGAAATATGGAATTGCACAAAGAGTAAACTAATGGCTGAGAAAAATAAGAACCATTAGCAAATTCTCATGAACAAAAGGGTTATGCCTTATGAAGGACACTAGCCCCACCGTGTATGCTGTGTCCTGTTAGTCTTTCTCTTCTTTCCGTGTGCTCATTCCTAGAAGCATTTTCTGGCTTTAGGGTAGGGCAGCTGCTGAGGACATGTTATGTGATTCACACTTTTACAAGCCAAAACGTGTAAAACTGGGGCCAGAGGGTTATTTATTTTTTTTGAAGATTTTATTTATTTATTTGACAGACAGAGATCACAAGTAGGCAAAGAGGCAGGCAGAGAAAGAGGGGGAAGCAGGCTCCCCGCTGAGCAGAGAGCCCAATGAGGGACTCGATCCCAGGGCGGGACTCGATCCCAGGACCCCAAGATAATGACCCAAGCTGAAGGCAGAGGCCTTAACCCACTGAGCCACCCAGGCGCCCTAGAGTTTTTTTTTAAAAAGTGGTTCATTCAAAGCAATGTTCAGATCTATTTGTCCATATCCAACTATTAAAAATAAAGTTTGGAAACAGACACATAAGAGGGCATTTATGGGGAAGGGTAAAGGAAGTTCCCATGGTTCTGATTGGAGTCTACAGAGCATTTTATTTGCAACATGAACATTCTTTCTGCCCATAGTCAGGCTTGCCTCTTTCCAGAAAGACAGGTGGGGTTGTCTCCAGAAAGGTATTTGGTGATCTTTTATCTCTAACTTAGATAATTGTCTCATAGAAGTTATTTTAACCTGCAAATTTGGAAAAATAGTGATAGCTTGAATTGGCCCATTCTTTTTTTTTTAATTGCAGGTAGTTTTAATTGGCTGATTGTGTCTGTAAGTACAGTAGATTTTATTCTATTTATTTTTAAGTGAGCAATTTTAATTTTGTTTTATTTTTTTCAGCGTTCCAAGATTCATTGTTTATGCACCACACCCAGTGCCCCATGCAATATATGCCCTCCTTAATATGTACCACTAGGCTCACCCATCCCCCCACCCCTCTCCCTTCCAAAATCCTCAGTTTGTTCCTCAGAGTCCACAGTCTCTCATGGTTCATCTCTCCCTCCGATTTCCCCCACTTCACTTTTCCCATTCTGACACCATTTTTATTTATTTTTTCTTTCTTTTTTTTTAAAGATTTTATTTATTTATTTGACAGAGAGACATCACAAGTAGACAGAGAGGCAGGCAGAGAGAGAGAGGGAAGCAAGCTCCCTGCTGAGCAGAGAGCCCGATCCCAGGACCCTGAGATCATGACTTGAGCTGAAGGCAGCGGCTTAACCCACTGAGCCACCCAGGCACCCTGACACCATTTTTCAATGAGCTTTCTGAACACTGAAAAAGTGACATAAGCGCATTACTCTTGATATGCATCCAGATGTTGCAGCCTGTTTCTCAGCCATGTCTGTTTAAAATGCCATTCACTAGTATTTTGAAATATATATCTATATATACATGTATATGTATATGAAAATGAAGCTTATGTCTTTTCCATAAAAAAACTCATTAGTATTATAGTAGCTACTTTCATGGTTATGGAAATGATTGACACTTCTAATAGGTACTTTTCTATACAGCATAATATTTTAAACTGGAAATTTTTTCTATAAATATCAAGGAAATTGGTAAGTTAATATTCTCAATTCTAATTAATATGTCTATTAAAATGGAGAAAATATAAATGATAAAAAATGTGAGGCATTTTCAAGGGGAGGAATGCATAAAATACTAAAAATTACAGAAATAAAAGATACCATAGATAAATTAACAACACCATATATAGTATAACAGTTTGAATGATCAAGTAAAAAGTAAGAAGATGGACCATTAGCAAATATGTAAAAACAAGTAATAAAAGTAAATAAATGAACATTTATATTTGATACCTATAGAACACAGTGAAAGTATCTAACACTTTTGGAATTGGGATATTTAAAGTGGAACAGAGAGGACTAGGGAAGGTCAAAGCAATATTGCAGAAATAATGCTTGAAGGGAAATTATATATATATATACATATGAAAATCTTGAAAGAAGCCAGAAAGAGCAACAATTAAAAGGAACAGATTTATTTTTGATTATTTCAGTTCAATTCAATTAATTAACATATAGTGCTTTATTAGTTTCAGAGGTAGAGTTCAGTGATTCATCAGTTGCATATAACACCCAGTGCTCATCCCATCACATGTCCTTCTTAATACCTGTCACCCAGTTCCCCCGTCCCCCTACCCACCTTCCTTCCAGCAACCCTTAGTTTCTTTCATATAATTTAGAGTCCTTATAATTGATTTCCCTCTCTGATTTCATCTTATTTATTTTCCCTCCTTTCTCCTATGATCCTGTTTTTATCTTAAATTCCACATGAGAATGAAATAATGATAATTGTCTTTCTATTTTTTATTTATTTCACTTAGAATAATGCCTTCTAGTTCCATTCATGTCCTTGCAAATGGCAAGATTTCATTATTTTTGATACCTGAGTAATATTCCATTACACACACACACACACACACACACACACACACACTACTTCTTTATCCATTCTTCTGTCAATGGACATCTGAGCTCTTTCCATAGTTTGGCTATTGTGGACATTGCTGCTATAAACTTTGGGGTACAGGTACCTCTTCAGACAACTATGTTTGTATCTTTGGGTAAATATCTAGCAGTGCAATTGCTGGATAGTGGTAGTAGCTGTTTTTAACTTTTTGAGGAACCTTCATACTGTATTCCAAAGTGGCTGTACCAGTTTACATTATTACCAGCAGAGTAAGAGGGTTCTCCTTTCTCCATATCCTCTCCATCATCTGTTATTCCCTCACTTAATTTTAGCCATTCTGACTGGTGTGAGGTGGTATCTCATTGAGGTTTTGATTTATATTTCCCCAATGCCAAGTGATGTGGAGCATTTTTTTCATGTGTCTGTTGGCCATTTGGATGTCTTCTTTTTTAAAAAATTATTATTATTTTTTAATATGTTATGTTAGTCACCATTCTGTACATCATTATTTTTTTTTATGTAGTGTTACAAGATTCATTGTTTACATATAATGCCCAGTGCTCCATGCAATATGTGCCTTCCTTAATACCCATCACCGGGCAACCCCTCCCCCTAACCCCTCCCCACTAAAACCCTCAGTTTGTCTCTCAGAGTCCACAGTCTTTCCTGATTCCTCTCACTCTCTGATTCCTGACCCCCTTCATTTTCCCATTCCTTCTCCAAGATGCCCTTCAACAGATGAATGGATAAGGAAAGTGTGGTCCATATATACAATGGGATATTACTAAGCCACCAAAAGTGATGAATATCCAACTTTTGCACCAACATAGATGGGACTAGAGGAGGTTATGCTGAGTGAAATAAGTCAAGCAGAGAAAGTCAATTATCATATGATTTCATTTGTGGAACATAAGGAATGACATGGAGGACATTTGGATGTCTTCCTTGGAGAAATGTTCATGTCTTCTGCCCATTTCTTGACTAGATTATTAATTCTTTGGGTGTTAAGTTTGGTAAGTTCTTTATAGATCTTGGATACTAGTTCTTTATCTGATAAGACATTGGCAAATATCTTCCCCCATTCCATAAGTTGTCTTTTGGTTTTGTCAACTATTTCTTTTGCTGTGCAAAGATTTTTATCTTGGTGAAGTCCCAATAGTTCATTTTTGCCTTTTTGTTTCCCTTGCCTTTGGAGACATGTCTAGCAAGAATTTGGTGTGGCCAAGGTTGAAGGGTTTCCTGCCTGTGTTTGCCTTAGGATTTTGATGGATTCCGATCTCACATTCAGGGCTTTCATCTATTTTTTTTCTCTTGTTCAATTTTTTATTTATTTTTTATTTCTTTTCAGTGTTCCAGAATTCATTGTTTATGCACCACACCCAGTGTTCCATGCAATATGTGCCCTCCATAATAACCACCACCAGGCTCACCCAACCTCCCACCCTTCTCTCCTACAAAACCCTCAGCTTGTTTCTCAGAGTCCACAGTGTCTCATGGTTCATCTCACCCTCCAATTCCCCCCAACTCACTTCTCCTCTCCATCTACCCATGTCCTCCATGCTATGCCTTATGCTTCACAAATAAGTGAAACCATCTGATAATTGACTCTCTCTGCTTGACTTATTTCACTCAGCATAATTTCTTCCAGTCCCAACCATGTTGATACAAAAGTTGGGTATTCATCCTTTCTGATGGAGGCATAATACTCCATAGTGTATATGGACCATACCCTCTTTACCCATTCATCCATTAAAGGGCATCTTGGTTCTTTCCACAGTTTGGCAATTGTGGCCATTGCTGGTATGAACATTGGGGTACAGATGGCTCTTCTTTTCACTACATCTGTATCTTTGGGGTAAATACCCAGTAGTGCAATTGTGGAGTCATAGGGTAGCTCTATCTTTAATTTCTCAAGGAATCTCCACACTGCTTTCCAAAGTGGCTGCACTGACTTGTATTCCCACTAACAGTGCAAGAGGGTTCCCCTTTCTCCACATCCTCTCCAACACATGTTCTTTACTGTTTTGCTAATTTGGGCCACTCTAACTGGTGTAAGGTGGGATCTCAATGTGGTTTTTATTTAAATCTCCCTCATGGCTAGTGATGATGAACATCTTTTCATGTGTCTGTTAGCCATTTGATATCTTCTTTGGAGAAGTGTCTGTTCGTGTCTTCTGCCCATTTTTTTTATGTGATTGTCTGTTTTGTGTGTGTTGAGTTTGAGGAATTCTTTAGAGATCTTGGATATCAGCCCTTGGTCTGTACTGTCATTTGAGAATATCTTCTCCCATTCTGTGGGTTGCTTCTTTGTTTGGTTGACTGTTTCCTTTGCTGTGCAGAAGCTTTTGATCTTGATGAAGTCCCAAAAGTTCATTTTCACTTTTGTTTCCTTTGCCTTTGGAGATATATCTTGAAAGAAGTTGCTGCGGCCAATGTTGAGGAGGTTACTGCCTATGTTATCCTCTAGGATTTTGATAGATTCCTTCCTCATGTTGAGGTCTTTTATCCATTTCAAGTCTATCTTGGTGTATGGTGCAAGAGAATGGTCAAATTCCATTCTTCTATACATAGCTGTCCAATTTTACTAGGACCACTTATTGAAGAGACTGTCTTTTTTACTGTATATTTTTTTTCCTGCATTGTCAGAGATTAGTTGACCATACAGTTGCAGATTCATATCTGGACTCTCTACTCTGTTCCACTGGTCTGTGTATTGTTTTTGTGCCAGTACCATGCTGTCTTGGTGATCACAGCTTTGTAGTAAAGCTTGAGATCAGGCAACATGATGGCCCAGTTTTGTTTTTCTTTTTCAACCTTTCCTTAGCAATTCTGGGTCTCTTCTGGTTCCATACAAATTTTAGGATTGTTTGCTCCAGCTTTTTGAATAATGCTGGTGGAATCTTGAGCGGGATGGCATTGAAAGATTTCAATGATTCTATAGATTTCAAAGATTACTGTAGGCAGTATAGACATTTTAACAATGTTTATTCTTCTGATCCATGAACATGGAATACTTTTCAATCTTTTTGTGTCTTCTTCAGTTTCTGAAGTTCCCCGAGTGTTCTGTAGTTCCCCGAGTACAGATCCTTTACCTCTTTAGATAGGTTTATTCCCAGGTTTCTTATGGTTCTTGGTGCCATAGTAAATGGAATTGATTCTCTCATTTTCCTTTCTATATTTTCATTTTTATTGTATAAGAAAGCAACTGATTTCTGTACATTGGTTTTGTATCCTGCCACATTACTAAATAGACATGTATTTCTTAAACAGAATACCTGCCATATATTTCATTCCCTTATGGATGACACTTTCTTGTCAATAACAAAATCTGACTAAAACAGATTCTCTCTCTCTCTCTCTCTCTCTTTACAAAAAAAAAAAAAAAGGTTATTAACACTTTATTTCCACATACCACCAAGATTTAGCTATCCTGGTCTCTCCCTGTCCAAATTACACAGGTTTTTCTCACCAGCTAACTTGTCAAAGTCACTAAAATGAGAGATGTTCAGAATGAGGAAATTTGGTGATAAATCACTACAAGTCTTTCTGATTCAGTTCTTTGAATCTTCAGATGAGACTTACCTTTTGATCCATGTTTCTTATACACAATAGCAAACACCTGGAAATATCTACAGTGCCCAAACTTCAGCATGCATCTCACCAATAAAAAGGAAGAACCTAATGATACATGCAGCAACATGGAAAACCTCAAAAAAAACATTATGCTAATGAATAGTAATCTAACACAAAGTAGTCCCTACAATTTATGTTTTTATTATTTTCAAGAACAGGAAAATAATATATTATTAAGAAAAACCAGGCCAGTTGTTGCCATGAACTGAATGGAAAAAAGCATGAGGCAACTTTATGTATTGGTGGTAATTTTCTGTATTTTGATAGGGTTTTGAGGTCTATTGATTGATCCATTTGTCAATACTCCTCACTTAAGATTTGTACATTTCACTATATTTAGATTTTATCTTCCTAAGCAAATACTGTCATCTCAATGGTATTTATAAGAGTGATGTGTACTAATGTCTGCAATTTATTTTAAAAGTGTATAAAATAAGATGGATTAAATGTAGGAATGGATAAATGAATAGATATTTGCTAGAGAAAATATAATAAAATATCAATTATAGAATCTAGGTGATAATAGGGGTGTCTGGGTGGCTCAGTCAGTTAGGCATCTGCCTTCAGCTTGGCTCATGATCCCAGGGTACTGGGATGGAGCCCCACATCAAGCTCCCTGTTCAGTGGGAAGCCTGCTTCTCCCTCTCCCTCTGCCTGCTGCTCCCTTACTTGTACTCTCTCTCCATCTCTCTGTCAAATAAATAAATAAAATATTTTTTAAAAGAATCTAGGTGGTGGGTACACAATTATTTAATTTTTTGGTTTCAAATTTTCCCTAATTAAATAGATAAAAAAGTGAGAATGGACTAAACAAATTAAATAGGGCTCAAATGATGTTCACAATTTAATTTTTTATTTAAATTCAATTAGCAATCATATTGGCATATATCATTAGTTTCAGATGTAGAGTTCAATAATTCATCAGTTGCATATAACACCCAGTGCTCTTCATAGCACATGCCCTCCTTAATGCCTATCACCCAATTACCCCAGCCCCTCGCCCACCTCCCCTCCATCAACATCAGTTTCCTATAGTTAAGAATCTCTCATGGTTTGTCTCCCTCTCTGATTACTTCCACGTTAATTTTTAAATCCTTATCTTGCTCATTACAACATGTGAAAATCATCTCTTTTTGTTTGTGTATCCTGCTTTAGTTGGATACATTTATATTCTCTACTGCCAGGGAATAAAATTGAGAAAGTTTATAATTTTGCCACACCTATATTTGGTAACAGCCAAAACAATCATAAATAAAGACATAAATAAGGACAACTTATTTGTTAAGGTTTTTATTTTCAAAGTATTTGTGTGTGTGTTTGAAAGTGTATATAT